>NW_007726484.1:183390-202001 GCF_000696425.1 Galeopterus variegatus
GTTCTACTACTTATATACTATGCCCCCCCCCTCATTACATTACAATTTATTTCCAACAACACTTCCCTCTATTGCTTATTATTTCTTATCCCCGTCCTGTTTTTCTTGGCAGCAAAAGGGCCTCGCTAAATATATTCTAGTCTTCCCAAGCAGCAAGGAAGTGGGAAGCTGAGAAAGCTTATTTCCCCTCTGCACTTCTTCAGGCATGCTAAGGGTAAGAGAACCCCAGTGTTCTAAGCTGGCTAGGTACCCAAGGAGAAAAAGTAAGTCCTATTCCCTTAGCTCTGCAACAAAGAAAGAAAGAAGAACTTGGGCATTCATCTTAGTCTGAAGACAAAAGGCCACAGGACTCAGTAGGAAAAAATAAATAAATAATGATTGTCTAAATTTATCAAGCATCAGAATCACCTGGAGGACTTGAAAAAACACAGATTGTTAGTCCCTACCTCTAGAGTCTATGATTTAAGTAGGAGTAGGGCCTGAGAACCTGCATTTCTAACAAATTCCTAGGTGATGCTGATAATGTGAGTCCAGGGACCAGATTTCGAGAACCACTGAAGGCAGAATTGCTAGTTCTGACTAATCAATCATCAAAATCACCTGTGAGGTTGTTTTTAAAAAAACAAACAAACAAAAGAACGGATTTCCAAGAGTCTGTGCCAGAACCCACCAATTAGAATTTTCAGAAGTGGGGCCACAGGGAATCTAATCTGTTTATTTGATAAATCTCCCTTTTAGATTTTGGTGTTCAGAAGGTGTGGATTTCCACAGCCCCAGAGTACGCAGAAGTATGCTAAGCACTGAGTCAGTATATAAGAAAGCCTTGACTGATGGNACTGCTTTGCTTATTATACATTGTTACAAGACTGCATACATTAAGGTTATATTTTCCTACAGTTCTACTACTTATATACTATGCCCCCCCCCTCATTACATTACAATTTATTTCCAACAAAAAAAAAAAATATATATATATATATATATACTTGGGCATATTTGCTGATAGCATGAGGGTGAGAGGAAAGACAAAAATAAAGAAATATAAAAAATAAAATTCTAAACATCTGGGATCATTTAATGGGCAAACACACTTTCGGTCTTTAATAGTTCATGATATTGTTTGTTGTAGGATATAACAGTTAATATTCATTGTGATAACACTAGATGATCAATCAAGAAAAATCCAGAATGTAGTGAACAAATTTTATTTTAGAGTGATTTCCATTAAAGAGTGAAAATAAATCTTGTGCCAGAAGAGGACATCTATTGCTTGGCTTTATTTTATTTTTAGGACTTGAGTTGGTATGAAGAGTCATATCGTTTTGCTAAAGGAGGAGTGAGAACATGGGGAGGGTGTGAGCTCCATATTCAGGAATAAAAACAGAGGGTAAAAGGCCAGGGACCAGAACAGAAAGGCTTTGTAAAATCCCAGAACTTCTGACACTGGCTCCATATTCAGGAATAAAAACAGAGGGTAAAAGGCCAGGGACCAGAACAGAAAGGCTTTGTAAAATCCCAGAACTTCTGACACTGGCTCCATATTCAGGAATAAAAACAGAGGGTAAAAGGCCAGGGACCAGAACAGAAAGGCTTTGTAAAATCCCAGAACTTCTGACACTGGCCCCAGAGTACGCAGAAGTATGCTAAGCACTGAGTCAGTATATAAGAAAGCCTTGACTGATGGGCTGATTTAGACCCAGAGAGCACTTTCAGCAGTTAAATTTGAACACTTCTGTATGCTAATTTTTTATTTAATTTGTGATTATATTCTTTGGAGAATAATCTGTACTGGTCTCTTAGCCACATAAAAATGGGCACTTTCGTAAAAGAAGTTCTCACAATTCTAATAGACAAAAAAGCTCTGGCACAACCAGGTTTGTAAATCATCAGAATATTTTTATGACAACAACATAAAAACTTAATTAAAAAAAAAAAAGCCCAAAGGCAGCTATCATGAGATTCTCTCAAATTTATCCCTTAGAAATTAACAGTTGCCTTTTACCACAATTTCCTAGCAGTTTAATTCAATTGGTAGCTCATACATTTACCAAAATTCAGTAGGTTAGATTTTCTCGAGCAGTATTACTTTCTTTCCTAATATTCTTCACTGGCCAGTTTTTCAACATGCTTCTCTTGGTAATTGTCTAATTATTTAGCAGAGATTGAAAGCAGAACAATGTTGTTCTTGTTTTTAAAGTATTTTATTGAATAAAAAGCAGAAAGGAGCTGGCCAGTTAGCTCAGTTGGTTAGAACATATCCTTATAACACCAAGGTCAGGGGTTCAGATCCCCATACTGGCCAGCCACAAAAAAAATTAAAAATCAGGATTATTTTTATTGAATAAGAAGCAGGATTGCCATTTCAATGATCTTCTCCAACCATAAATTAAGGATTAGATAATGTGTGTGTAAACTGTGTAATTTCATCTTTTCTTCATTTCTACAATGTCTTGTCTTGGTTCTGGGTCAAATTTCTTGGTAATAAACTTCTATATTCTATTTAGTAAAAATGAGCCAGGAAGCTTTGGTTTGCCAAATGAAGAAAAAGGAGCTTGTGAGCTTAACTCTGAATTGTGGTTCATTTAGAGAAGTTGGTAGATTGGGTATTGAACTCAATATTTCTGCAATTATATAATAATGAGTTTTTAGTGACCCAAATGGAAAAACACTCCCCATATTCATTAATAAAATGTAAAACAGAATGTTATCATTCTACAAGTGATGACACAGAACACAAACACAATATGAAAATTAACTTAATTGGAAATATTATAAAATTATTTTCAACATCATATGTTAAATTAAGGAGCTGCTTTGACTGCTAAGTAGATAATAGAGAAAGCCAAAGTAGTATGCCTGGTTAAAATTGGTGCAAATGCTTTACAAATTGCTTATGTTCTAGTAACATCACAACACTTAATAGGGGTACATTTAATAGGAAGACAGTTCAAGTTGGAATAGATAACAGTTAAGTAGATGATTTGAATAAATTGCTAAAAAATTTCTCAAACTATATTTCATCTTTTGTATCCAGAGAGCTAAAAATACATTCCCCAGGATCTAGTACTTTCCCCAGCACATCCAGATTCCAGCTTTTACTCAACACATCCACTCAGGCAGTTCAGCCAACTTAAGAATACAGATGCTGAAGGACAGCCTAGGTTCAAACCTTTGTAGCCCACTGACTTCAGCTGTATGAGCTCAGCAAGTTACTTTACTTCTTGTTACCTCATTTGTGAAATAGAAGCAATAATAGCATATCATAAGGTGTGTTGTAAGTATTAAGTGAATTAAGACACGTAAAGCATTTAGAATAGTTCTCACATGCCTGTTGCAGTTCTGATATAACTTCCAATGATCCCAACTCTTGGCATTCAGCCCTTATGTAATTCCTTCCTCTTAAATGTGGGCTGGACCTAACAATTTGCTTCTAACACACAGAACATGGCAAAAGTGATGATGTGATGGTTAATTTTTATATCAACTTGATTGGGCTAAGAGATACCCAGATAGCTGGTAAAACATTATTTCTGGGTGTGTCTGTAAGGGTGTTTCTGGTAGAGATTAGCATTTGAATCAGTAGACTGGCTCAAGAAGATTGCCCTCACGAACACAGGCTGGCATCATCCAATCTGTTGAGGGCCCAGATAGAACAAAAGGGTAGAAGAAGGACAAACTTGCTCTCTGCTTAAGCTGGGACATTTAAGCTCCTGCCCTTGGACATTTGCCCTCCTGGTTCTCAGGCCTTCGGGTTTGGACCGAAACCTCTCCACCAACTTTCTTGGGCTTCCAGCTTATAGACAGATCATGGGACTTAGCATCCATACCACGTGAGCCAATCCTTCACAATAAATCTCTTTCTATATATGTATATCTACATCTATATATGTATAGATATATCCTATGGGTTCTGTTTCTCTAGAGAACACTGACTAATACAGATTTAATGTCACTTCTGTGATTAGGTTACAAAGGACTGTGATTTCTCTCTTGCTAGCACCCTTTCTCCCCCTCCCTGATGAAGTCAGCTCCCACATAGTAAGCTGCCCTAAGGAAAGGCCCATGTGGCAAGGCACTGAGGGAGCCTCTGGCTAACAGTTTGTGAGGAAATAAAGCCTCAGTCCAACAACCTGCAAGGAACTGAAACCTGCAAGCAACCACACAAGTGAGCTAGGAGGACGGTCCTTCCCAGTTGAGTCCTAAGACAACTGCAGCCTTGTAAGAGTCCCAGAGCTGGAGGACCCAGCTAAGCCCAAATCAGATTCCTGACACACAGATACTGAGAGATCATAAATGTTGTCTTAATCACAATAATTCCCTGAACTTTCAAAAGCAGAAAAAAGAACTGAGGCCACCAGAGGTGGGAAAGGAGGGGGAGAGAAGGGCAGGTTAGTGAGAAATTGGTAAAGGGCCACAAAAATGATTACATTGTATAGTGTTGAATATACTAATTATCCTAATTTGAGCATCACATATTGCACACAGGTACTGATATTCAACACTGTACCCCATAAATATGTACAATCAATTATGTTTCAATAAATTAAAAAAGTTTTTTTAAAAAGTGTTGTTTTAAGCCACTAAGTTTGGGGAGAACTTGTTAAGCAGCAATAGATAACTAACACAATACTCAAGCACTGTATAAATATAAGTTAGTAATAGACATCTCAAATTCTTCATTTCCTCTCCCAATACTCACTTCCCATCGTCTATCCAAGTTGATCAAACCAAAAGCCTAAAAATAAAATTATCTTTAATTCTTCTCATTTTCTCAGCCTGTCCTCCCCTAAATAGACCAGCTTCATGAATATCTGAATAAGAGCGTCTCAGGAGGAGAAAGTTCAAAGGGTCTTAAGGCAAAAAATAAGCTTGGGTTATTTTTAAATGAAGGGAGGGGGAGAGATGAGAAAACCTGCTAATGATGCCTGCAAGAAGGAGAATGATGTGAAACGGAGAGGAAAGAAAGGGGCCAGATCACTTAGGGCACTGAAGTCCATGATAAGAAGCTTGGGTTTTTATGATGAGTGTCATGGGAAGCAAATAGAGGATATTAAGCAGGGTTATGACATAATTTCACCACTCTGGTCTTTGTGTTGGCCCTAGTAAAACCCTTTGGCTGCTGTGCGGAGCAATGAGTATAAGACAAGAGTGAAGCAGAAAGACAAGTAAGGGAAATACTCTAATATTATAGGTGGAGGATGGTAATTCTTTAGATTAGGTAGTAAAGAGAAGTGAATGGACTGGGTATATATTTTAAAAGTAGGACCAATAAAATTTACTGAATAATTGGGTGGGGAAAACAGAGACACCAAGGGTAGCTCCTACATAGTTAGTGAGCCACAGGGGACGATGGGAAGGGACAAGTCTAAGGGTAGAAATCAACATTCCTTGGGCCGGCCCGGTGGCGCACTGGAGAGTGCGGCGCTTGGGAGCGCAGTGGCGCTCCCGCCGAGGGTTCGGATCCCATATAGAGACCGGTCCGCTCATTGGTTGAGCGCGGGGCGGGTGCGACACCGAGGGTTGCGATCCCATTACCGGTCACGAAAAAAGACAAAAAGGAAAAAAAAAAAGAAAAGAAATCAACATTCCTCTTTTGATCCTGTAAGTCTGTAATGAGATATCGAGGTGGAATTGTCAAGTGGACAGATGGATATACCCATCCAGAGTTCTGGGGAGAAGTTTGCCCCAGAAGTTGGGGACAAATCAACATAATAATGACACGTGGCATCCAAGAGCTGCAGGACCTTATCTAGGGAGAGAGTGTTGATGGGGAAGAAAACCCAGGCCTGTGCTCTGGGCTACTCCAAAATGTAGGGGCCTGTCAGAAGGGAAGGAGCCAGTAAAAGAAGCTAAAAAGCAGTGGCCAGAGGAACCAGGTGAGTTACCCCTACCCTACCTGGAGAACTATGCAAAACTGTCTCAACTCGACCAAACCACAGGGGTGGCAGGAGGGAACCCTAGACATGCCAGATCAACTTTCACACCTGGGCTAAATGAAGGTTTAGAGTCAGATATTTCCCATTTATAGAAAAATGTTTAATTTGTACTTCTCGTATACCTGAATCTGAGTGATATTCATGCCCACTGCTAACATAATAATTACATAAAATTTCATAAGAAAGAATGAAATACTACCATTTGCAACAACATGGATGGACTTAGAGAAAACTATATCGAGTGAAATAAGCCAGGCACAGAAAGAGAAATACCACATGTTCTCACTTATTTGTGGGAGCTAAAAATAAATAAATAAATAATTGTGCAAACAAACAAAGGGGTGGGGGGGGAAGACACAACAATCACAACAATTCCTTGAACTTGTTAAGACAAGTGAACAGATATGATGTAGTGGTGGAGGAAAGGAGAGTGGGAAGGGGAAAAGAGAAATGGGTAAAGGGACACAAAAATCAACTACAATGTATATTGAGGAGTTAAAATAAAAAATAAATTTAAAAAATTACATACAATTTTAGATGTACTTTTTTTTTGGCAGCTGGCCAATACAGGGATCGAACCCTGGACCTTGGAGTTATCAGCACCACATTCCAACCAACTGAGCTATAGATGTTTATAATTAACTAGTTTATTTTTATGTCTTTGTATAAATTATAAAATAATTAGTGTTCTGAAGGCAAAGAAAAGACTAGAAAAGAAGATGAGAAGGGAGCGTACCTGAGATGTGGCCTTACTGGAAAGTCTCTCTGAGAAGCCTTCACCACGAGAAGACAGTTCCAGAGCGTGAGCTCTCGTGATCCTGAAAGGAGGCGAAATTGTTGCCCACAGGTGAGAAAACAGAGTTGAAAGAGTAACAACCCAATTTAAAGCTTGAGAAACAGAAGGTATGTGAAGGCCGGCCCCGTGGCGCACTGCTATAGTGCGCCGCTTGGGAAGCGTGGTGGCGCTCCCACCGAGGGTTCGGATCCCACATACAGACCGGCCGCTCACTGGCTGAGCGAGGGGCGGGAGCAACGCCAAGGGTTGCGATCCCGTGGCTGGTCCCGGCCCGGTATGGGCGCAACACTGAGGGTTGCGATCCGTTGCCGGACACGAAAAAAGACAAAAAGGAAAAAAAAAAAAAAGAAGGTATGTGAAAATGGCTAAAAAGAAAAACAAAAACACCCTGGGGAGATTTGGGGGGAAGCTCAGCCTTCACAGAGAAGAAGGTGGATTAATCAGTGTTTGAAAAGGTTAAGGATACATGTAGATCGCAGCTCTTCTCAACTGGGGTGCCTCATCGCTCATCTGAACCAGAATACGTAACATGATTTGAGTGACTGTTTCTTAATTGCCACAAGCATGGTCAATGAGACTCTGCAATGGGTGGCACTGCTCTAGACGGGTGGGGGAGAAGTTCGTGAATTCCATGAAGTTGGGTGACTGGGGCACTGGGGTTTAGTTACTCTTAGAATCCCTGTTGGAAAAAGGCCTCTTGTAAAGACATGTGTTGGGGAAAAAACAATAATAGTAACAGAGAACAAGAATTAGTGCCTAAAATTTAAAACAAAAATGGAGGGCCGGCCAGGTAGCGCACTGCTACAGTGCGCAGCTTGGGAGTGCGGTGGCGCTCCCGCCGAGGGTTGGGATCCCACATACAGACCGGTTCCCACTCACTGGCTGAGCGAGGTGCGGGGGGCGGTGCTGAGGGTTGCGATCCCGTTGCCGGTCCCGGTCCGGTGCGGGCGCGACACTGAGGGTTGCGATCCGTTGCCGGACACGAAAAAAGACAAAAAAAATAAATAAATAAAATAAAACAAAAATGGAAATCTCACCCAGTGGAATTTCAGGCCTCACTGAGCCAATGTGGTATTTTTCTGGAGTGGAGGGAAAGCCCTTCCAGACACCAATATCCTGTCATTCCGTTTTTACAGCCAATGTGTTCTCTGCTGCTCATTGAGATAATTGCACCCACCTTGCTCATGGCAGATGAGCTCAGCCACCTGACTCTATTATTTCAGGATCCTATCATCCCCCAGGCTAGCAGTGGGCTTAGTTTTTTAACAGCATCTCTACCACCAACCCTGACCTTCAGAGCTCTGGGCAGCAGCTACAGAGCTTCTTGGTGATTCTGGTCCCCTTCTCACCAGGCTGTGCCTTGTCACGTGGGTAAATGGAGTATCCTCCGGGCCCTCCCACGGAACATCTAGGTGGGAGGTTTTCTGGCCTGTAGAGCATGAAAATCCAGTTTGTCATGCCTACTCTGGACATTTTGATTCTGTCTTCCACCGTTTGCCATGGTGGTTCTTTCAGTTCCACCTCACCAAATGTGGGCATCCTTACAGTGTATTAGCGCCATCTCCTGGAATCCTTGCCAAGGTGTAAATCCTGTACCATGTGACACATTCTCATAAACTCTCCCTTTTCCGATTTTATAGAGACTACTTCAAAAAGTTCATGGAAAATAGAATTGAAAGATAATACAGGGCTGGACAGTTAGTTCAGTTGATTAGAGCGCAGTCTTATAACACCAACGTCAAGGATTCAGATCCCCATAGCATCCAGCCACCAAAAAAAAAAAGATAATACATATCTCTCCATGAACTTTCTGAAGTACCCTTGTATTCTGTCCCCCTTGATTCAGCACCCTCAGGATCCAGTCCCATACACACACTCCTGGTTCCTGATGTTACATGTTGACCAGGGCCTGCAACTACTTAACAGTATAGCCCCTTTTCTCCATTCACAGGCCCAGCACTTCTGTGGCTGGGTTATGTTTTGATTTGACCCTAGTTATGGGTCTGATGGCCAAGAGGAGAGGTGGAGATGGATCCTGAGGGTGCAGAGCACGGGTTTTCTTGCAAGTCAGGATCTTCCACATGATCTTCAAATAAACAGGAGGCACTAGCCTTTAACATGGAGGAGTGGGTCACTTCTGCAGGCCCAGAGGGTCCAATGGAACCTGATAATTCAAGAATTTTTAGTGCATGGACCCAAATGTCCCCATCCAAAGTCTCAGTCTTACTCCTTCCAAATCAGTGCCCTGATCTGGATACAGCAGAACCAGCTGGAGTTGAGAATTCAATATTTTCTGGAACTTTGCTACTCTTATCATGCATAAGTCCTCAGCTTGGGTTATTTTTCATCACAAATTAACTCCTAAAATAGGTCCTATAATAACAAAAAAAATCCTTTACTCTATAATCTGGGACCCTATAGAATAAAATTTAATAATTTGTAGTTCTTAAAAATTGAAAACTGCCCTCAAAAAATTTTACCAGTTCAAAGGAGATTCATAAATGAATTATGTAATTTTAAACAATTCTCACTAGATGGAGCTAGTTACAAATAAATACATTTCCATATATCCTCAATTTCTGAGCTTAAATATACATCAAACATGTATGCTGTGTGTCTTAATCTGTGTGGTCAATATGAACATATTTTTTAAACTCTCAGGTACTTTCAATTAGACCTCAAACAAACTTCTGGAGTGAGCTTACATATCTCCTTACCGTTTCCAAACATTTTGAACATTTGACATATTTGTGCGTAATTCTAGGGCATTCAGATATGATGTCACTTTATGTGCTTAGGAAGAGAATCAGACTATGACTATAAGCTCCCCTCCAGCTCTCTCTGACCTACAGAATTATCAAGTTTGAAATATGAAATATAGAAGTATAATTTATATAAACAATAATTAGAAATACATTAGCTTAGAGTTATTTTAAAATGCTTTTGTAATGCATGGAGTTACAACACGGTGAGCCATAAGGAATTCAGCACATCTTGGTTTGATTCCATCTTGTAAAATAAGGCAGCTTGAGAACAGAAGGCACTATCAACACTATGTTTAAACATGATTTATCTTATCAATTTAGTGCATTCTATAGTGTCATTAGCTACATAAAGTTCCCTTGTTTTCAAAAGGGAACTGGTGGAGAGGAGGAGAACTAGTTCCCAAATTTTGCCATAAGGAAGTTCTTATTATTGTTTTTCTCAACTATCCCAAACAGAATTATATCTGTTGCTTTTTTTTTTTTTTAACTTCATTGACTTCTGAAATCTGAAAGTTTTCTACTCGTTCTCATTTTAATTTCTTGACTTGGTGAAGACTGGGACAAAATAACCAGAAGCAAGCAGGAAATAACAAGAGTTGATTGCACTGTGATACAAAGTAAAAATCTAAAAGTCAGTCGACAGGGTCTGAATTTCAGTTATACGGTTTATTAGCTGTGTGATCTGGATACATTTCATAGCCCCTGGAAGCTACCCCTCCTCACGTGTAAAATGGAGACGTTAAGATTCTTGCCAGGCTTCAATGCCTATAATCCTGTAAACCACTCGACATGTGAAAAGCCTTCAGAAAATGTTGGCCATTATGCCAGTGAGACAATGCCAGAGGGGTCGGAGTGGCAGAATCCCAGGCTGTGTTCCTGAACCCAACTCGAAAATCAAACGAAGCAACTTCAGAGATCATCAAACCCAATCCTCTTCCTTTTGAAACGATGAAAACTGGGACCAGAGAGGCTCTGTGGTTTTCAAAAGTTCATACCATAACCTGTCCACACAGTAAGAGAGCCACAACGATAGATCTGAGGTCGCCTCACTGCCAGACCACTGCTTCCTTTTGAAACGATGAAAACTGGGACCAGAGAGGCTCTGTGGTTTTCAAAAGTTCATACTATAACCTGTCCACACAGTAAGAGAGCCACAGCGATAGATCTGAGGTCGCCTCACTGCCAGACCACTGCTCGTTGTCAGGGGCTGCAAGTCCTTGACCTGCACACTCTTCTAAGAAGAGGGCACTTGGCCGGAGCTCAAGGAGAGACAACCAGAGCGCCAGAGGAGGACGGAGTTTCCTTGGGGACAGTGACGAAGGAGGCGGCCCTCTCTAGTTTGTGGAAGAGGTTATTCCATCCCTCTCTTCTACACGCTGATTTCTTTTGGCTTCACCTTCTATTCTCTCCTTTGGGCTAATGTGGTAGGAACTGATTGGGGGATCAGTGGGATCATGGTCTGCCCAGAAGCAAGGATATAAGGAACAAATTGCGTAAGGAAGGAGGTATTTTATCAACTTTGCTAGCTTCTTCCTTACTAGGGCAGTAATCTTTCCCAGTCCTAAAACCGTGGTGTGGCCGTAGAAGAAAAGCAGCAAAGCAGATTGATGCTCTCTCCTCTGTGCTTCAAACTAAAGGGGCCCAGAGATCCTGGGATTCACCTGAGGTCTGCACAGATCACTGTAGTAACTGGCCACAGTGGATCCGGAGCCAAAGTCCTGGCCAGCGGTAAGGTATGTTCATCGGCCTGGAATGACCACTGGGGAGGCCTGATGGCTCAAAAACTGAAGTCGTAGCTGCTTTTCTCCCAGATTATGATGATCGTCCAGCCTCCTCCCCCCACGGGTTTTGTATTCTATGACCTCCCTCTGTATCTTTCCACCAACATCTGCATATACTGCTTATTTTATGCTCTAGGAAAATGAAATAGCTGTTTCACTTAGTTTTCTGCCTTTGAATCATAAATCTAAGATATTAGCTGTAGCGCAAATTGGCTGATAACAAAATTATCCCTTTTCCAGAGCTGGCTGGTTAGCTCACTTGGTTAGAGCACAATGCTGATGACACTAAGGTCCAGGTTTCAATCCCTGTACTGACCAGCCACCAAAAAAAATATGTGTATATCCCTTTTCCTAAGTCTTTCACTTTGCACTCTTCATTCAGTGTTAAATGGCAAAAAACTTATATTCTCGAAACCAGTTGATTTAATGTGGGACATGTGAAGTAGTATCAAATAAGTGAAGTAAATGATTCAAATGCAATGATTTCTATTGTTTTTCCTGAAAATCATCTACGGCATAATGTTGAGAAACTATTTTTAAGGAGAAAAAGGACAAAAAAATTGTTATACTTAAAAAAAAAATGTAGAGACTAGTGATGTGCTTAATCAGAGCTTCATTTTTTAAAATAAAATAATATTGAGTCAAAGAGGAAAATAAATATAATATCAAACTACTTACAAAATAATGAAAATGAGAACAATATATAGGAAACATAGTTTATAGGTTGTAGCTAAGCTATAGTCAGTGGTAAACATAGAACCTTAAATGTTTCCATATTAAAAAAAATTGAACTGTTTAACACATGAAAGTTAGAAGAGCTAAAATAAATCTAAGAAAAGAGAAAATAGAAATAAGTTTAAAGAAAATAAAAATAGTAAAGCTGATAAATCCAATAGCAAGTGTTTTGGGGGGAAATAAAAATGAAATAAGCATCTTCCTGTCAAATTCAATCTATACACACACACATGAAAAATAAGTAAAATAAGAAATGAGTAATATGCCAAAAATTTTAAATTATAAAATAATAATCATCAGTATATGCAGATAAAACAAATCTCAAACTAGATGATTAACAGAAAAATTCTAATGGCCAAAGTGACTCAAGAAATTGAAAACCTGAAAATTATGACCAAAGAAAAAGTTTTTTAAATTATCAAAGGAATGTCTACAGAAGCTTTCTAGGTTCAGACAGTTTTACTGTTTAATTATTTTAAAATTTCCATAGCTTGACAAAGATACACAAAAATATGAAAACTAATTTATTGGCCAAACTTTGTTTAGGCAGCAGAACTCATTTACCTTCCTGGGTTTGAATCATATCATTTCCTCTTCCTTCCATTTACTCATGGAAGTCCATCTCTAATCTGCCTGTGCTGGAACACTTGATTGGAGTTTTCATTTCTTTGGCTCTTAGAATGTTAAAATGCTTTTTCTGGCCAGCTCCACATACCTATGATTTTGATGAAAATTTGCCTTCTTTCATATTTTTATGTGGAGGGCCACCCAACTCTTTAACATTTTAAAATGGCATCTGATTGCATTTTGGAAAGCTCTGTGGCTTTGAGAGACCATGAGGGCATACTTCTTAAGGTCATTCTATTAACTAGTCCCTCCAGTTATAAAAACATTATAAAGCTGCAATAATTAAAACAGAGTGATATTGACACAAGAGTAGCTTTTCAGTGAAATAGAATGGAGAGCACAGAAACAGTCACTGAGATTTTAAAATAACAACATATAATAATTACTAATCAGTAGGAAAAAGAGAAATTGCTCTATTTATTGCATTAATAGCATTATAGAAATTGGCTAGCTATTTGGTGATACAAAAGATAGATAAATATCAGATGAATTAATGATCCAAATATAAAACAAAACCAAAAAGTATGACATGAACATTTACCTTCTCTTTGAATAGGAAAGCACTTTCTAACCTTAAACACAAAAGAAGATATCAGTCCATTAACTGCGTAAAACTGAAAACATCTGTATATCAATAAACATAAAACTTAAAAACAAAAACTAGTTAAAAAACAGTATTTATAACAAACATGATAAATGGTTAATATCCTTTATATAGAAAGAGCTTATACAAATCACTAAGAAAAACACTAAAACCCAATAGGAAACTGAGTAAATTATACAGGTATATAAAAAGTTTTCCCAGAAGGATGAAATACAAATGGAAAAGACATGAAAATCATAAACCTTACTAGAAATCAAATAAAAGCAAAAAAAAAAAAATTTTTTTTTTAAAGATGACCAGTAAGGGTATCTTGACTTGGTGTTGTCAACACCACGCTCTCCCAAGTGAGCCAATCGGCCATCCCTATATAGGATCCGAACCCATGACCTTGGTGTTATCAGCACTATACTCTCCCAAGTGAGCCAAGGGCCGGCCCAAAAGCAAAAATTTTAAATGGTAAAATGCCCTACTTTTTCTATGAAATTACAAAGATTACAAAAATGAATATTCAGTGGTAATGAGGGTATTGGAATATGAGCACTCTCATTTCTGTTGGGAGTTAATCAGTATGACATTTCTGGAAAGCTATTTAACACTGTCAAGCATGTTTAAATATTCTACCTTTTTAACCCAGTTTGTCTATATGTTACTAATTTATTCCTATATATCAAAGTGCCCTAAAGTTCAGCATTTTAAAAGACAAAAACATTTATCATCTCACATAGTTTCTGCAGGTCATTAATCTGCAAGCAGGTTGGCCTAGATGGTTCTGGCTCAGGGTTTTTTATGAGGTTTCTTTTATTCAAGCTGTTGGCCAGGGCTTCTGTTATCTGAAGGCCTGGCTGGGGCTGGAAGATCTGCTCCCAAGGCACCTTATTCACGTAGCATTCACTGGGGCAGGAGGCCTCAGTTCCTTGCCACATGGACCTCTCCACTGGAATGCTAAAAGCTTCACAATATGTCAGCTGTGGGGGGGGGGGGGGGGGAGTTACACAGGGCGGGAATACCAGAAGTAGCTATATTGGAGGCTGGTCACTAGAGTCTACTTGTAGGAATTAATTTAATCAAATAATCTGAAATGCAGACAAAACTTAATGCATTAAGATATTCATTGTAGGGCCGAGCCCGTGGCACACTCGGGTGAGTGTGGCGCACTCAGGAGAGTGCGGCGCTGGGAGTGCTGCAGCGCTCCCGCCGCGGGTTCGGATCCTATATAGGGATGACCGGTGTGCTCACAGTGCTCACTGGCTGAGAGCGTGCGGCCGGTCTCAAAAAGGACAAAAAAAAAAAAAAAGATATTCATTGTAATAATAGTAACAATTTGGAAACAACATTCAGCAATGGAGCTCATTAAGTAAATCATGGCATGTCTAGCCAATGAAATATGATACTCAATTGTAAGCTATCTTGCCTCTAATATATAGTATCATGTAAAATATGTATCATTTTCACCAGGTGTGGCAGCACGCACTTGTAGTCTCAGCTACTCAGAAGGCTGAGGCTGGAGGATCTCTTGAACCCAGAAGTTCTGGGCTGTAGTGTGCTATGCGGATCCAGTATCCGCACTAAGTTCAGCATCAATATGGTGACCTCCTGGGAGCAGGGGACCTCCAGGTTGCCTATGGAGGATGAACCGGCCCAGGTGGAAATAGAGCAGGTCAAAACTCCCAGGCTGATCAGTAATGGGATTGCACCTGTGAATAGCCACTGCATTCCAGCCTGGGCAACATAGTAAGACCATGTCTCTTAAAAGAAAAAAATATATATAAATACACACATATACATGTATACATGTACATAAATTTTTTATGTATTTATATGTATAGAAAAAAGATGAAAACACACTAAAATATTGACTACTACCTTTTGGGGGGGCGATGGGATTATAAGTTATTTCCTTTATTTTTCATATTTTTCTCCATTTTCAACTTTTTCTAAAATGAGTGTATATTACACAAATAATCAGAAATAATCTCTTCAAGGACTTACAAATACCATTGAGATACTGTGCCTAAAGTCCAACAGTAAGAAAACAAAAAACAAAAACTCACTGGTCTTGAAAGAGCATTACCGAAATTATTTCATTTTTAGTCCAACATATTGCAAAATAATTTTATGGAAGGTGTAATGTATCAGTGTGTGTGTGTTATGCACACAAGTAAAAAAAAAATGACAACTAATATTTTTAGAGTGTCTTGTAGAATTTACAAAGCACATTCACATAGTTATTCACTTGATAAATCAGAGTACTTCTGCAATTAACACCCTTCCCAGCTATTTATGTCACTCTTGAGATGTTTTTTAAATGGCCTTTGTTAATTTTAACTGAATGAGGCCAAATTCTTCCAGGGCTTGTGGCTGTACAATATTCACTGAGGAAAGCAACCAATTGTATGTGTGTACACCCCAGGGCAGAATTTGTTAAGAGAATTGAAATAGGTTTGAGTTCAATCTTTTCCTACTCTGGCTAATGGTTATCACTTTGTGTTCTTTTCAAAGCTTTCTTACACCAGCCATGAAAACACTGAGCTTAAGCCTGTTGATGGGAAGCAAATAATCTGCTCATTCTTTAAATGTGCATTCATACTTTCAATAGGGTCACATTGCAAAATCCAGAAAGTTAGTGCACAGTTGAATTTAAAAGTTTATAACTGAATTTACCTAGCTAAGTATCTTAAGCTACTCAGTTGCCCTCACCGGAACTTTGTTGAAGAGTATATTTTCATTATCTCTTACCAGATTTTTAAAGCATGGCATATTGTATTGCTAAAGCTAATTCTCCCATGGTGGGGAGCAGGAGGACAACTACTATGCGGAGATATTATATATCTTCTGCTTTACTTATTTAAGAAAACATAAAAGGGTATTTCCAGATGAATAGAATGCTTTATTCTGAATCTAAATGACAAAGCAATATTTTAGAAGGTGTATAATCAACAAAAAGAAGGAAATTTGGGTATTTTTCCAAGGATTGAAGGTACGGTTATGAACATAGGGATAAAAGAAGGAGGCAGGTATTTAAGTTGCAGATCTAATGCTTTGAAAACAAAGGGCAGAGCTGACAAGGTGTCTGGCTAATGTAATGGGAAAACCAGTAATTCGGGTTTTGACAAAGGAGGTGTTTTTTAATGCTTAAATTATCTTATTTGTCTGATTTAACTATGCAGTCACCAGCTTTCCCCTTTACATTAAAAAGTGACCAGGTGTCTTACTATGGCCTTGCTGTAGATTGAATGCCCCCCCAAACTCACGGAGGCTTGATCCCCACTGTAACTGTTGAGGGTGGTAAATACTATTATGGTAATTGAAAGGTGGGGCCTTGAAGCGGTGATTAGATGGTGAGGATTAATCCATCTGATGGTTTAATGGTGGTCGTGGGCGTGGTCCGAGGGCTTTAGAAAGAGTAAGGAGTTAGCTCTCTCTGCTCTGTCATTCTCGCCATGTGACACCTTGCATTGCTGTAGAGTCACCTCACCCAGTGTGTTCCCTGGATTTTGGACTCCCCAGCCTCTGAAACTGTAAGCAATAAATTTCATTTTCTCGTAAATTACCCAGTTTCAGGTATATCTGTTATAAGCAAAAGAAATGGACTAATACAGGGCTGGAAAGCCCCATATACCCCAGAATATGTCCAGTTGGGCTTCAATAATGTGATCCTCTATCAAGATGCAAACAGACTGTCATGTGCTCCACATTACTTTTAAACCTTGTAATAGATGGCAAAAAAAATAAATGGCCACAAATTCTTTGCAGCAACTTCCATCTAGATGTGGATTCTATTTCTCCACCTCTTGAACCTAGACTGGCCTTGTGACTTGCTTTAGACAAAGGGACGTTAGCAAATATGATACAAACAGAAACTTGAAAAATGTTTATGAAATGGGGCTCGTCCTCTCTTGCTGCTTTTGGAAATAAGCTACTAAGTGGAGCTGAGATTTCTCTTCCATTTCCATAACCCCAAGTTCAACCTTTCTGATAAAACTATTGGTTCAATTAAAATGTAGTTTTTGATAATAGATATTTATAAACTTTCTAATTATACAATTATAAACTTTCTATTTCAACTGTGCACTAACTTGCAGGATCTTGCAATGTGACCCTACCTGAAAGAATGAATGCACCTTTAAAGAATGAGCAGATCACGTGCTTCCCATCCCTAGTAGGCCTGTCTAGGTTCAAGGGGTCGAGACATAGAATCCACATCTAGATGGAAGCTGCTGCAGCTGAAAACATCAAGGTCCAGGGTTTGATCCCTGTAACGGCCAGCTGCCCAAAAAAAAGGAGTTGCTGCAAAGAATTTGTAGCCATTTATTTTTTGCCATCTACTACAAGGTTTAAAAGTAATGTGGAGCACTTGACAGAGAACTATACAAGGAAATTTTTTTTTTTTTTCCTTTTTGTCTTTTTTCGTGACCGGCAACGGATTGCAACCCTCAGTGTCGCGCCCGTACCGGACCGGGACCGGCAACGGGATCGCAATCCTCGGTGTTGCGCCCGCACCTGGCTCAGCCAGTGAGCGGCCAGTCTGTATGTGGGATCCGAACCCTCGGCGGGAGCGGCGCACTGTAGCAGTGCACCACCGGGCCGGCCCTATACAAGGAAATTTATAAAAGTCATAAAAATGAATACATTTCTGTCTGTGTACTGGAGGAAAATTAGGCCAAAAAAGCAATAAGGCAATAATCTTAAAAATATACACTAGGGCCCCAAATTACATATAAATTGTATTGTAGCAGTTATTTAGAAGTCAGTTATCTGGATCTTAGAATAAGTATGCACACATCTATCACAGTGCCTGGCACACGGCTGGCACTCAAGAAATAGTTCTTGAACAAATGGAAAGTACAAATTGCTATTATATTCCCTGACAGCAAGAAGGAAACTTGATGTGCTTTATGATGGTTAGTTTTATGTGTCAAATTGACTAGGCCACAGTACCCAGTTTATTCAATTAAACACTTATCTAGGTGAAGGTATTTTATAGATATGGTTAACATCTATAATTAACTGACTTTAAGCAAAGGGGATTATTCTTGATAATCTGGGTGGGCCTCATCCAATCAGGTTTAAATTTTTTTTTTTTTTAAATCGAAAAAATTTTTAAAGGCAGAAGGAAAGTATATGGAGTAAAAGTGCTCAAAGTGTCCAGGAAGTAGTAAAAGTACTTATTTATACTAAAAATTCAATTAACCAAGAATTCATATTATAATCATTGGTAACCATTAAGAGAGTGAGTAGTGAAAGTAAATAACTAGCAAACTATTGGTAGGGGAAGTGAGGAGAGTGCAATAATAAAAAATAATTACTCCAGGGCTGGCCCGGTGGCGCACTGCTACAGTGCACCCCTTGGGAGCGCGGTGGTGCTCC
>NW_007726484.1:202844-203959 GCF_000696425.1 Galeopterus variegatus
AATTACATGAAATGTAAAGAGACTACGCTTAAAAAAATGGTCATCAGATAGATTTTTAAATTATTCTACTGTTATACTAACAATAAGACCTTACTTGCCTTTTTCGTTTTGTTGTCATTTGCACTGATGGGAGAAAAAGCAATGGTGGGAAGACTGTTGGCACCTTAGCCCAAGTCAAGAGAGT
The DNA here is from genome assembly GCF_000696425.1 of Galeopterus variegatus. NCBI lineage: Eukaryota > Metazoa > Chordata > Mammalia > Dermoptera > Cynocephalidae > Galeopterus > Galeopterus variegatus. The sequence continues at coordinate 203,029 of NW_007726484.1, forward strand.
GGCACCAAACTATACCAAGAGGCTTTTTATTCTTCACCACCAGGTCCTGACAAGAAAAGAAAAAAAGTCAATTTCACTTAAGAACGTCCTTGGTGAAGCATTAAACATTATTAATTTTATGACTCTCAGTTCTCAAGTACAGTTCTTTTTAATACCTAAGGAATTTTAGCAGCCTTTGCCTTTCGTCCTATTCTCATATACAAGTCACCTCTTCAGGATTCTGATTAAATGGCTAATTTATTTCGGCTTGAATGCTGCAAGGGATAGGGAATGTTTTCCTTATAACTGAGCTTAATGAGAAGTCATCTATTCCTACTGACATATCTCTGACCAGCCTCTCAGTACCCCAGAGAACAGGTGTTCACTTCTCTGCAAGGGAAACCATGCTAGGTGTTAAAGGTAACTTTTCAGTAACATTCTAATACCTTGGAAAATGTTTGGTTAACTAAGCTGGAGATTTCATAAAAGTTATAAGCCAGATAATACCAAAAGAGCCAGGAGTTCACCATGTTTAAGATAATCAAATCACATTTTGTGGTTGTATACATTTTACTTAACCATACAATAAGCACACAAAAATTAATAAACCACCACGGCTCACTCCACAATTTACACACATACACTTATTAGTCCATTTCTGTTGCTTATAACAAAATACTTGGAACGAGGTAAATTATAAAGAAAATGAAATTTATTGCTTACAGTTTCTGAGGCTGGGAAGTCCAAAGTCCGGGGAAGACATTTGGTGAAGGCCTTGGTGGTGGCAACAGTGACCCAGGAATCTCACATGGCAGAAAATGGCAGAGCAGAGAGAGATAATTCCTCCTGAACTCTTCTTTTAAAGCTGTCCAAACCACACCCCTGACCACCATTTTTTTTTTCCTTTTTGTCTTTTTTCATGACCGGCAACAGATCGCAACCCTCAGTGTCG
>NW_007726484.1:205092-208889 GCF_000696425.1 Galeopterus variegatus
ACACCAAGGCCACGGGTTCAGATCCTATATAGGGATGGCCGGTTAGCTCACTGGCTGAGCGCAGTGCGGCTGGTCTCAAAAAGGACAAAAAACACACACACAAAAAGAAATTATAATGTGGACATCACTAATGTTAAGAATCATGGGAAATGCAATTAGATATACAGTAATAACTGCCCTTAAGAAGCACAGAGTGCTGTGCCTTTCCCATACACTAGAAGCTTTTGCTTTTTGACTAAGAAGTAAACTAAATAAAAATATGTCCCATCCTCTTTGCTTTTCTGACCAGTAAACATGATGGTGGTGGCAAAGAAGAACTAGCATGTTATAGAAAAAGAAGAAAAAAAAAAGGGAACCAAGAATAAAATGGTTGACACCCTATTTAGATTCACATGGTGTGAAAATGCCAGCCATCTTTAATCCTAGTTACAAAGATTCAAAGAGCCAAAATTTTATGTGATTATCTCTAGGACTATATTTTTGAAGAGAATATTTCTGACAAAGTTGCATTTCTTAAATTCCAGCTAATTACCAAGGATGTTCAGAGCATAAACCTGCTGACCAACTTCTCTAGTGGATCTTACTCTAACAGAGTGCTTTCCACCATCAAAAAAAGGGACAGAATCTGATACAAATGTTGATATCAAAGAAGCAGTTTGCATTGTTTATTTTGTGTTGGGTTTACCAGAAATCACAGGAGATTTCTAAAACTGCTGGTGGCCAGCACCATCTATCAGTATCCAGTAGGTGCCCCAATTTGGGAAATGATGGGAATCATGTCACAGAGGATATTTTTTAAAAATGACTTCAAATAAATGGTCAATAAGCAGGGGAGCAACATAGAAAAATCTAGCCAATCTATTTAATCTCTTAGAAAAGTAAAAATGCCGAAGCAGCCCGAGTTTAAATTGGACATACTAATGAAGGCAGTGGTTCTGGGAATCATTCTGGGAAATACAAACACTGCCTAGCCCAGCAGAAGAAGGTGATGGATTTAAACTAAAAATTCAAGAATCTCCTTAAAAACAGAACTTTTAAATGCTGCCAAAGAAGAATTGTCATGGGGTGGGAGGTAGGGGAGAGATGAACAAGTCGTTAAGAATATAACATATAGGGGCCAGCCCGTGGCTCACTCGGTAGAGTGCGGTGCTGATAAAACTAAGGCCACGGGTTCAGATCCTATATAGGGATGGCCGGTTCGCTCACTGGCTGAGCGTGGTGCTGACAACACCAAGTCAAGGGTTAAGATCCCCTTACCGGTCATCTTTAAAAAAAAAAACAAAAAACATATAACATTGTTGAAATATTAAATTTGTACTCACAAAATGTATTGTCTTCATGCACACTTTTTTCTCTTCTTGTTTTATTGTTTTAACTTCCTTGCCAAATGCTAGCCAATATGTTTAGATTTTTCCTTCATTGAAGTACATGGACAATAAAACTTTTATTTTAAAAAATTTGAGCGACACCACACCAAGGGTTGCGATCCCCTTACCGGTCACAAAAACCAAAAAAAGAAAAAAAAAATTGATTAGTGTATATGCAATCTTACATTTATATACCAGTAGAAGAGGATGGTGGAAAGCAAATTACGAATGAACGAGAAAATAGTGGTGACCAAAAATAAAAACTCATTTTTAAAAAACCAATCACATAATGCTAGTGATATTAAATATTCATCGATGGCTCACTATGAGCCAGGCACTGTATAGCGTTTTTCATGTACTCTCACACTTATGGCTTTTAACAAATCTGAGTGTGTCAGTTGAGTCCTCTGTGAAGCAGATGGAATTAAGAGCACAGGAGGTTTACTGGGGGACAATGTCCATGCAAAATAAAAGATGGAAAAAGGAGGATCGGGCAGTGAAGGTCTTCAGGCCACACCACAGATCTGACACCTATTAAGAGAAAGGGAGAGGAGCAGGTTAGGACAGGGAGAGCCTCAGACCACACTGCAGATCTGACCAAGCCTTGGCCAACCTGAGATAACTCAGCAACTCTGAAGCAAAGTTGACCCAGTAGAGGAGTCTCATATTGGGCTGAAGTGCCCTGCCTGTACCCCACTGAGCTCAATCACTGGCAGGGGCTAACCCAGAAGATCATGGTCTTACCTCAGAAGGTGAAGTAGATTCTAAAGGAGCTAACAGCTGAAGGCTTTTTGCTCACTGCACTCCTTAAGAGCTGAATAGTCCTCAAGAGTCCTTTCTTGAAGGGACATCTGAGTGGTATACCTCTGTGGCTGCCACGGAAAAGTAGATTTTATTATGAACCCCATTTTTCAGAAAGAAAAATGAGGCACAGAGGTTATGTAAATTTCCTAAAGTCACACAACTAGGAAAGAACTAATAAGTATCTCCTATTTTCCTTGCAGCTGATAGTAAAAATAATTTTATAATTTACTGGGAGTTTTAAAAAATGTTCAACTTTCAATGTCATTTATTTATTTAGGCAGCTGGCTGGTACTGGGATCCAGAACCATGACTTTGGTGTTATAAGGCTGCACTCTAACCAACTAAGCTACCCAGCCATCCCTATCAATGTCATTTAAAAATGCTTTTTTATTTAAGTGTTTTATATTGATTTTAAACCTGCTAAATATACAAAAAAAAAAAAAAACTATCATGTAAAAGTTCTCATTTTAAAAAGCAAAATGATGTGGGAGAATATATTCCAAGTTCCAGAAATGTTTAGCCTTATTTTTCTTTTCTCCCCAATCAAAAGGCGTTGTTTGTAATAATTAAATCTCTGGACTGTAGTCAAAGGTGCTAAGTTTCAATGTTGATGAAGAGTTTACAACATAGTTTTAAACATCTGAAAGCTGCGTTTGCAGGGAAGTGCTCAGAGACTTATAATTATGGCAGCACTCCCAGGTGCTTCCATAACAATTTTATTGCCAACACACTGGCCTTTTCCACCTCCTTCACTAGGGAGGTAGGAAGAACCAGCAGGAAACAGTCAAGCAGCAAGTGGTCTAGCAGTTATAGGCACCATTTGCCTAAGACATTTTCTAAATTGATTCCTTTATCACCCAGAGACCCTTTTCCTTTCATTCAATTTTCATGTTTTCCTGACACAAAGGAAAACACAGCTTTGGGCAAGCCAGAGAGTCTAAATGGCACAGGCCTCCTTCTGTTTGGCCGGTATCTGTATGGGATAGAAGAAGGTAGAGGAAACCTAGGGAGGGAAATTTTAGAGCTAGAGTTGGAATCACCTTTCCTTTGCATGAAAAACAATCCTTCTAGCTCTATAGTGTTGTTTTTAACATAACTTGCTAAAAGCACAACAAAGTTCATTGTAGAAATATCAGAGAACAGTAAGAGGCAAAAAGAAAAGGAAAACTGCCACCAGAGCTCTCTAACATTTTAGTGTATGCTCTTCCAGTCTCTTTCATTATAGTGTATTTTGGTTTGGTTTTGTTTTTCAAAAAATAGGATCATTCCTTAAATATTATTTTGTAACTGGCTTTCCTTCACTCAGTATTATGAACATATTTTCATGTCAACAAGTTCATTTCTACAAATTTGTATATATGACTCTACCACAATTTACTCAAATAATACCCTTTCGAACACCAGATTTTTTCTTTTCTTTCTTTTTTTATATTAAAAACAGCAATTTAGGGCCGGCCCGGTGGCGCACTGCTACAGTGCGCCGCTTGGGAGTGCGGTGGCGCTCCCGCCGAGGGTTCGGATCCCACATACAGCCCGGTTCCCGCTCACTGGCTGAGCGAAGTGTGGGAGCAACACCGAGGGTTGCGATCCCGTTGCCGGTCCCGGTCCGGTGCGGGCGTGACTCTG
>NW_007726484.1:209326-220851 GCF_000696425.1 Galeopterus variegatus
TTCCCGCTCACTGGCTGAGCGAAGTGTGGGAGCAACACCGAGGGTTGCGATCCCGTTGCCGGTCCCGGTCCGGTGCGGGCGTGACTCTGAGGGTTGCAATCCGTTGCTGGACACGAAAAAAGAGACCAAAAAGGAAAAAAAAAAAAAAAAAAAGCAATTTATTGAATACCCTTGTAGCTATTTTTTTTGCAATTTTTAAGATAAAACTTATAAAACATAAAATTTGACATTTTAGCCACGTTCAAGTGTACAATTCCATTTTTTATATATGCACAACGTTGTACAACTCTCACAGCTATCTAATTCCAGAACATTTCCAACACTTGACTAAGAAACCCCATACCTATTAGCAGTTACACCCTGTTCTTCCCTACCCTCAGCCCCTGGCAATCACTAATCTAGTTTCTGTTGCTATGAATTTGCCTATTCTGGACATTTCATATAAGTGGAATCAAACAATTTTGGCCGTTTGTGTTTGGCTTCTTTAACTTAGCACAATGTTTTCAAGATTCATCCATGTTTATAGCACGTATCAGTACTTCATTCCTTTTCTATGGCTGAATTATTATTCCATTGTATGAATATACTACATTTGGTCTACTCATTCATCAGTTGATGGACATTTAGGTTTTTTCTACCTTTTGGCCATTGAGAATAGTGATGCTGTAAACATATTTGTACAGGCATATGTTTCCAATTCTCTCGGCTATATACCTACAAGTGGAATGGCTGGGTCATATGGTAATTCCACATTTAAGATTTGAAGGAACTGCCAAACTGTTTTTCACAACAGCTGTGCCATTTTACATTCCCACCAGCAGTGTATAAGGGTTCTAATTTCTCCACATCCTAACCAATTGTTATTTTCCTTTTTATTATTATTATTATTATTATTATTATTATTATTATTATTATTGCCATAGTAATAGGTATGAAGTGGTATCTCGATGTGGTTTTGACTTGCAGTTCTCTAATGACTAATGAAGTTGAGCATCTTTTCATGTGCTTACTGGCCATTTGTATATCTTCTTTGAAGAAATGACTATTCAAAACCTTAGCCCAATTTTTAATTGGACTGTTTGTCTTTTTATTGTTGAGTTATAAAGTTTATTTATATATTTTGGATACTATGCCTTTATCAGATATATGATTTGCAAATACTTTTTCCCATTCTATGGGTAGTTTTTTTCAGTTTCCTGATAGTGTCCCTTAGGCACAAAATTTTTTTTACTGTACTTTTCATCGCAACAAAAGTTTTTAATTTTGATAAAGTCCAGTTTATCTATTTTGTGTGTGTGTTTCATTCTTTTGGGGTCATATATAAGAATTCTTTGCCAAGTCCAAGGTCATTAAGATTTGGCACTATTTTTTTCTAAGAGTTTTATAGCATCAGAATTTACAATTAGATCTTTGATCCATTTTGAGTTAATTCTTTTATATATGTACAGTGTAAATGTTCAGCGTCATTCTTTTGCCTATGGCTATTTAGTTGTCCCAGAGCCATTTGTCAAAAAGTCTATTCTTTTCCCTATTGAATGGTCTTGGCATCCTTCTTGAAAATCAGTTAACTATACGAGGGTACTTCAAAAGTTTGTGGAAAAATGGAATTAAAAGCCACCAGGCCGGCCGTAGCAAAATTTTATACACAATTTTAAGTATCTACTTTAGATAGATTCCTAGAAAATGGCCATCCAATGCTTCAGTTTTAAACATAGAAATTGGATTTCTAATTCCAATCACAGTTGCATCATCAATGAAGACAAAAGCAAGAGTTCACTCTTTATCAAAATATTCCATTAATTTTCTTTGTAAGCAAAGGACTGAAATCAACAAGAAATTATTGGGTTGCTGCCTAACTCATTTGCCATCACTATTTCTATCTGCTACTCCTACTATCTTAATTGCTTTTGTCTGGTGCTTTTCAGAACCATCACCGTGAGAATTCCCTTTGGACCTTAACTGTTAGATCACTGAGACCAGGCTTCATCTCTAAAGATTCCACATGAAGAGATTGCAGAGAGGAGTGGGTGGGTACAAGGCTCTCCACAAACATAAAAACCTATGGAAACCATATGTGGCTAGCAATCCTTACTCATCTAAGCAAATAAACTTTCCTTTATCCTCTAATTGTCCAAACATGGATTACCTCCTCTTTCCCTAAACTTTCTTTTCTTGGAACAACACGATAGAAACCATCACAGTTCCCACCTCTTCTCCCTGCCAATATTTCATCAGTGCTGATAATGCTGTAGGGGAAAAAAACCTCTTTGACTCTTCTGCCATCTACTGATTTCAAAAACTGCTTATGTAGCAGTGGAACATAAATCACTACTGGAAAACAAAGCAGGACCTAGACACTGAGCTCTGGAGTGGAAGACAAAAGACTAACGCTGTTACTGAATTGGAGAATGGGGGTGGAGAGTTGGATTTACAAGTGATTTCTTTTTTGTGTAAAGAAATGTTGTTATGTTATTTTTATAATAAGAATATACTGTATATATTTTAAATTCAGACAGGTTGAATTCTTAGTTATGGTTATTTGGTCTGGTGTAAAAAGGGTCATGTTTAATGTATGAGTCCATTGCACCCTATGTAACATGAGAATAATATCCACTGTCAAGGAAGATTGTGTGGGGCCGGCCCGGTGGTGCACTCAGTGCGCTCCCACCGAGGCTTCAGATCCCATGTGGAGACCAGTTCCCGCTCACTGGCTGAGCGCGGTGCGGGCACAACACCGAGGGTTGCGATCCTGTTACCTGTCAGTAAAAAAAAGACAAAAAGGAAAAAAAAAAAAAAAAGGAAGATTGTGTGGACTTATTCACCTAGTATATATTTTATACACACACATGCACATACACAGTCCCCCCGATCTGCGGTTTCACTTTCCCTGGTTCCAGTTGACTTCTGTCAACCGCGGTAAGAAAATATCAAATACAAAATTCCAGAAATAAACAATTCATAAGTTTTCGATTGCACGCTGTTCTGAGTGAATCGTCCCTGTGTCCAGCACATTCATGCTAGAGACACTCAATGCCTGTTAGTCACTCGGTAGCCAGCTCCTTTACCAGATCGACTGTCGTGGAATAGCGGTGCTTGTGTTCAAGTGGCCCTTATTTTACATTATAGTAGCCCTAAAGTGCAAAAGTAGTGACACCAGCACATTGTTATAATAGTTCTATTTTATTAGTAGTTTTTGTTGTTAATCCCTTACTGTGCCTAATTTATAAATTTAACTTTATCATGGGTATGTACAGACAGAAAAAAACATAGTTTATGTAGGGTTCAGTACTATCCATGGTTTCAGGCATTCACTGGAGGTCGTGGAACGTGTCCCCTGAGTATAAGGGCGGGGGGTACTGTATTATATAAATTATGTTTTTTTTAAGTCAATGAAAGAAGAAACCTATATCTAACCAAATAGTGAATAAATTCTCTTGCAATGTAAAAAGTTAACTAAAATGTGGCCTCTAAACAGAGTTGACAAGGTCAAGGTTTTAGATCCCCATACCAGCCAGCTGCCCCAAAAATAAAAATAAACAGAGTTGAGGCCTAAAATCTCTCCCTCAGCTGTACAGGTGAGTAAAGAGTCAAGCAGCTTGGTTCTCTGAGCTGTCTGGCACAGCTGATATTGGGAATCTGCACTACAATGAGGGTCGATTGGCAATATTTTCTGTGGAGAGCACACTTTGCAGCTTCACTTTATACAGTATAAATCCCAAGCAATCCTTTTCAGCTTCTTTTGATTAGAAAGAGACTATGCCACATGATACTTTTTCCTGTACTTTCTATCAGCTGCAACCTTCCTTCTGCATAACATATAAAGTCCATTTAACAGTATACCTTGGAGTAAAGATTTCTTAAACAGGACCTAAAAACTTTAACCATAAAGGGAAAAGGTGATAAATTAGCCTGTATTAAAATTAAGAACATCTGTTCAAAAGACCATTGGGAGATATAGCATATATTTTGGGGGCAGGGGGTACTGGCCAGTATGGGGGCCATTAAGAGATCTAGAAGGCAACCTACAAAGCGGGAGAAGATATTTGCTCGCTCTCTCTCTCTCTCTCTCTATATATATGTATATGCATATATATATGTATATATACACACATATGTATCCCTCAAAGGACTCATATCCAGAACACCTATAATATATATATATATGTATATGCATATATATGTATATATACACACATATGTATCCCTCAAAGGACTCATATCCAGAACACCTATAAAATTCTTACAAATCAATAAGAAAAAAGAGAAACATTCCAATAGAAAGACAAAAGACTTTATAAAGAAGACATTTCACAAGAGGATATACTAACAGCCAATAAATGTATGAAAAGGTACTTAACTGATCAATCACCAGGGATATGCAGATTAAAACTAAAATGTGATCAGAAAGGCTAAAATGAAAAGATGCAAAATATCAAGTGCTGGCAAGGATATGGAACAAGGGGAACTCTCCGTAACTGCTGGTGGAATACAAAATGGAGTGAACACTTAAGAAAACCATTTACCAATATCTTCTAAAACTGAGCATATTTATACCCTAGGATATAACAATTCCACTCCTAGATATATACCCAACAGAAATGCATCCATATTTTTCAATAGAAGACATGTACGTTCATGGAAACTACCTAAAAGCCTCTAAAAAAAAATTATGGTACAAGTCACATGATGAAATACTTTACAGTAAGGAGAATGAACGATCTAAAACTATATGCAATAATATAGATGAACCTGACAAAAATAAGGTTTGGCAAAACAAACAAAACCCCAGATAGAAAAGAGTATATGCTATACCATTCCAATTACATGAAGTACAAAAACAGGCAAGATTTATCTATATTGTTACAAGTCAGAATAGTAGCTACCCTTGGGGAACCCTAGTTTCTGGGAAGGAACAGTGGAGGAGGTAGGGCTTCTGGAAAATTGGTAATTTTTTTTTTTGGGGGGGGGGACAACACAGATTTACTATCTCAGAGTTTTGGAGGTCAGAATTCTGACATGGCTCTCACTAAGTGGTTCCTTCGGGAGTTCCCAGGGGAAACTCCCTTTCCTTGCCTTTTCCCGTTTCTAGAGGTCTTGCACATTCCTTGGCTCGTGGCCGTTGCTCCATCCTCAGAGCCTGCAGCGTAGCATCTGTGCAGCTACCGATGTGCCACTCCTCTCTCTCTCACTCTGACCTCCTCTCCTGCTTCCCTCGCCTACTTGAAGGGACTCTTGTGATTCCACTGTATCCACCCAGATGATTCAGGACAATCTCCCCATGCTAAGGGCAGCAGATTAGCATCCTCAGTTCCTTCTGCAACCTTCACTCCCCGTCGCCACGGAACATAACATATTCACAGGTTCCGGGGATTAGGTTGCGGACATCTTTGGGTCCACTATTCCGCCTACCCCGGTGAACTAAATATTGGAAAACGAAAGAAGAAGGGAAAAATAATCGCAGCCCCGCCATCCGGCAGGCTTACATTTTCTAACGTTCTTGTGTCCGAGAGCATTTACGTGGTTAGGACAGTACCACGTGTACGGCTGTTATCCTAGTCCAGTTTTCACCGCGGCTTCGTCTGCTCTCCAAAGGGTCCCATTTTGGACGGTAATTTGTCCGCCGTCCCCCTCCCCGCGACGGTGCTTTCGTGAGGCCTCGGGGCTTGCTTGGTGTGGTCACGTGCTCATGCCGGGTCTTGAGCGTCTCTCGTGCCCGCGTTCGTCTTGCTGGTCGTTTGCGGGGTGGACGTGCCGCCTCCTGTCGGCGCCGCCCCGCGCTGCCCGGGCGGCTGCAGACGCAAGCCCCGGGGCGCGAGCGCGCGTCTGACCGGAGCCCCGGGCGTGCTTCGCTCTGCAGGAACTCCGCTCGGCCCTGCCTGCTCCAGCCTCGGGGGAAGATGACTGTGTGAATTGCATTCCAACCAGCAGACAGTGTTGGAAGTGCCTGTTCCAACTTCACAATGCCAACTTCACAAAATGAGCTGCCGCAGGGAGCTCGCGGAGGTCCCTTTGGGCCGAGATCACGGAGTTTAATCCCGAAGCTGGCCTAACACTGAGCTCTGTGTTACCCGTGGGGCCTACCCTGCCCCTTTCCCCACCGCGAAGTCCAGACGAGGTTGAGGGAGTGGAACGTGGACTCGCAGGACGGCCCATGACCACAGCCAAGGTCACTTAGTGCCCAGGTCATGGAGGGACGCTCCCTCTGTGACTGGCTAAGCCAGCCCGCGACGTCCCCGCCCGCCGCGGACAGGGAGCTCCCCGGGCCACAGACCCTGGTCTGGTTGCTTCTGGGGCCAGCGGGGATCCTGTCAGTCCTTTTGGGAAGGTAGGCAGATGGAGACGGAGCCAGTCACGGGTGGGACCCACAGGACCTAGGCTGCTTGCAGCTAAGGCCGCTTCCCCCGGTAGTGGTGGGACAGCTTTTTGAGTTGGGGTCTTGTTTCAGACAATTTTCTTTTGGACAGACGCTCAGAAGGATGCTGGGGCAAATCCTCCTGGGATAACTCGTTTCCTCCGCCAGGGCAAGGGTTAAGTTCTGCCTTTGGCTGCCAGCCCTGGTCCCCGCTCTGCCTGGGAGTTAATGTTCCATTTCTTTGTTGTTGGTTTTTTTTTTTTTTTCTTTTTTTTTTAAGATGACCGGTAAGGGGATCTTAACCCTTGGCTTGGTGTTGTCAGCACCATGCTCAGCCAGTGAGCGAACCGACCATCCCTATATGGAATCCGAACCCATGGCCTTGGTGTTATCAGCACCACACTCTCCCGAGTGAGCCACTTGCTGGCCCTAATGTTCCATTTCTTAAACCGGGGTGCAAGTGACATGGATGTGCTCGGTTGTTAAAAATCCATCGAGCTATACGGTTACAACAGTTCCTTCTCTGTATGTATTATACTTTGATGAAAAGTTTGAAAATATGTATACCCAGGGAAGCTTAAACTTTTAGTGGCTAAATTGTTTCTTTTATCTATAAATACTTTTCAAATTATTTTTCAGTTTCGCAGATTTCTACTTAAATTACAGAATTTTTTGATGTTAACATCTATTAGTTTCTTACTAACTAGCCTTTCTGAGCCTCTGTTTTCTGAGTCTAATTTTAAAGTAAAGTATTTCTTAAAAGCCAATGTGCTTTTTAAAGTGCCTGGCACAAAATGCTCAATAAATGGTAACCTAATACCTTGCCCTAAACTAGTGGGACTGGTTTAGAAACCTTTTCCATGTACTAACATAGCACCCTGTCATTATCCATGTCTTAGCATTTCTTACTATTTTTCAAGACTGTAAAGCACTTGACAGCAGACACAGTGCATAGCCTACCATAATATTCCCAGCACCTAGTTCAGCATCTGATGTGGAATAGAAACAGTATTTATCAAATAGATGACTGAATAAATAAATAAGCAAACTTCCAACTTTACATCTATTATTTTATTGCTAAATTATGGAGTCACATTTATTTCCCCTGAAATATTTTCTTGGTTTCTACCATCCATTAATAATTTCTCCCATAATGTTGTGACTTGATTCTGTTCCAAGTGAACCTCTTTCTACTATTTCCTCATATTATTACCTTGTCATGTTAGGGTAACTGTGGGGCCTCATTTTTACAACTGCTAAATCTAAATCTAAACCACTGGTTTTCTACCCTCCGTTCTCAAAGTGTTGCAGGTAATTTTATCTGTCATGGCCCATTTCTGTGCCCATTTCTGTGGCCCATTAAACTGGCAAATGTAGAGACATATCTGTATTGAATAGACCAGTTTGATCATTCCTACAATCTTCTATGGATTTTCAACATGATCAAGAGAAATAATTTGGGGATGAGAATTGTGGATAACTAACTAAATGGGAGGCACAGGAAGAAACTAGAAGTCCTCAGGTAACTGCCAAGTTTTGTTGTTGTTTTTTTTTTTTTTCTTGCCATCAATGACAAGGCAAGCTTAATAGCTATACTCCCGAGGGAGGATATCCCATTGTGGAAACCTCACCACTGTATGTGATAAAGGCAGGGGGAAGGAAACACTACACTGTGGGAGAGGAAACAACCGTTTGATAAGCATGTAATATAAAACAGTTCTGGCAACTATTATTCCTCCTTTTCCCTCAAATCTAAGAAAGGTGCATAACCCATTTTCTCCAATGTTTCACCAAAATGATCTCTTAGACTTGAAAATAACAGCCCCCATTCACAACCTTCCATCACTCTTTAGTCTCTTGCATGGTAATCATCAAATATTTTTAAAGCAAATTTCTTATTGACATGTAATGCACAGAGAAGTACACACCTCTCTCCAAACCTTTCTAAGCTCTCTCCAATTATTAAAAAAGTTGAGTATGTACCCCTAGCATGTTTCCTTTTTATGAATTATGCACATTTAGCACTGTACTAACATTATGCACATTATTGGGCCAGCCAGTTAGTTCACTTGGTTAGAGCGCGGTGCTGATTAATACCAAGGTCAAGAGTTTGGGTCCCCTTACCGCCAGCTGCCAATAAGTAAGTAAGTAAATAAATAAATACACAAAAAGGAGATACAAAAAGGATAGGAGAAAAACAGAATGAGGGAAAAAAAAACAGAAATAGCAGTTCTAATTTTTACTTTGTACACTTTAATGGACCAGCCTTGCAGAACACTTTGGAAACCACAGCTTTAGAGACAGCAGCAACATGCTGTATTCACAACTAAATCAACTGGAGGCTCTAGGGAGGATTTGGTAACTTCTGGCCTCAACTGTAGGATATCAACTCAATCTCCAAAACTACACTGGACAGACATCCAGGCTGTCCTAAAGTTTTTTTTTTTTTTTAAAAGATGACCGGTAAGGGGATCTTAACCCTTGGCTTGGTGTTGTCAGCACCACACTCAGCCAGTGAGCGAAATGGCCATCCCTATATAGGATCCGAACCCATGGCCTTGGTGTTATCAGCATCGCACTCTCCCGAGTGAGCCACGGGCTGGCCCTGTCCCAAAGATTTAGAACTGTGACCATAGTATCTGTGAAATCCAAGAATTGCATCCCACGTTGCATGTTTTTATCCACAGTGGCAGTCCTCTGGGATAATAGCATTTGGGGAAGGAGGATACAAGTATGCTTTCTTTCTCCTTTGTGAAAATTTAAAATAAGCTGCAGAGAAAGGTAAGCGTAGGCTCTCAGTTCTTAATAAAATTAAAGTGATCTTGGTCATTTTAATAGGAATTAAATGGAAATAGATTCTCCAAACTTTTAAAATGTTTCTAAGACTTACATTTAAGCTGAAATAATTATTTAGCTGACTGTGGATGAAACAATGGATTAGCTCATGTTAGCTCTATGATTAACTAGCTGGGTGACCATTAGATCAGTTTCTTCACCTGTAAAATGAGGGCTTTAAACTGGGTGATCCTAAAACATTCTGAGAGTATTACGTGTGACTAGCACCACCTCGTGGACATTCATACAGTAATACTGTATGTGACAAGGGAAGCTACATGGCCAGGATAGAAAAGCTGCTGGTTAAAAATAGTAGCAAAGGGCTTATTTCCTCCTGGCAGTTCTCTATGGCCAGGAAGATAATAATTCATAGTTTACTGGGAATATATGAAATGGTTTTAGCTCTTCAGAGGAGAATGAGAATTATAATATTTAACTGTACTATTACAAGTTTCTTCCTTTTTAACAATTTTGAGACTGACATCCAATGATTTTCTACAAACAACCATAAAGACATCCCTCCTGCATCCCTCATCACTGGCTTGTTAAAAAAAGAAAAAAAAAGTTATGAAGGGACCTGAAATCTGTCTGATGGAGAGTTTAAGAAGCAGAGACTCATACCAAAAAATAAAAAAGAAGCAGAGACTCAAGTTCTTAGGGCCACTGGCATCCCTGGAATCGTGCACTCAAGTGGCATTGTCTTTAGCACCAGGCTGAGGAAAAGGGGCATCATTTCTGTAAACTACAATGTGAATGGTGCTCCCTTGGAGTCGTTGGTGGCCAACCAGGCAACTGACGTGGCTTAAACTAACTATGCTTGAAGCTTTGTGCCTAGAGGCTAAGAGGTGTGTTGTACTATTTCAGCATGTTTTGTGAATTGGTTCCACAGAGCTGTTACAGTACAGCCAAGTTTTACCCTTCAGAGATCATCCTGAGAACCTATCTTGGCCACCCTCTGGATCTCAGCACATTCTGTACAGCTAAACTGTATCTGGCATGGCTTCATGCCCTCTGTACAATTTCTCAATCCTGGGATTCATGTGCTGCCAAAGCATAATAATCTTGTAGTGAATACATTTTCTCCTTTAAGCACTGAAACCTAAGAAAGCTTTAGGGCTTTTCTGGGGGGCGGAAGGGTATTCATGACATGAACTGTTTAAGGCCTTTCCTCTGTTCACCATATCTATAGATTTTTAAAAACAAAAAATCTTTTCATTCCTAGCATATTCAATTAGACTTTAGTACTTAAGATTAAAAGAACAAAGGATGGAGCAAACACCACTGTGCACCTCTTACACGCCAGGCCCTTTATTATGCATCCTCTCATTTTACTACTACTCTACTCTTACTGCTATTCAGTATTATTTCCTCCAGTTTAGAGAGGAGGAAATGAGGTCAGAGCAAATTTATCAGAGATCGTAAAGCCAATAAGTAGCAAAATCAAGATTTGAATTCAAGTCTTCTGACTCTAATTCCATCCTCTATTCATGTATGCCCTGATGATATCAACGAATAGTTCATGCACCAAACATAACCCCTACCCACTATCCACCACATCTTTACTTCTGAATGGGAATCACAGAGGAATCAAGAAAATAAAAGTCATGTGCAATTAAGTAAATGGCAAGAATAAAGCACAACAACCGCAGTACACTGGGATTCTCAAAATGACTTGATTCTAGCCACATAATTTCTCAAGTGTCATGGGACTATTTAGAATACTTAGTAGGGTCTTGGACATAGAAGCTTAATGAAAAAAAAAGGAAAGGTTGTTTAAAAACAGTCTCACGGTACCACCCCACAGATTATTTTATTCATATATAAAAGAAAAAAGTATACTTTAAATGAGAAGATCTACAGGCACCATCTTAACCAAGTGATCAATCCTAGCATCACCAATGGTGGGACAACTTGACATTGTGTGCGTCTTGATGTGATGCAATAAACAGGCTGTCATGTAACAGGCTGTTACATTCTTGCCAAAAGTATAATCCGAATCTACTAAGAAAACAACCAGAAAAATCCAGGATATGGGACATTTTCCAAGACAATTGGCTTGGACCCTTTAAAATGTCCAATATCATGGGGGTGGGGGCAGGGAGGACTATTCCAGATTAAAAGAGAGACAGGCTGTCCAGTTAGCTCAGTTGGTTAGAGCACAGTGTTACAACACCAAGGTCAAGGGTTCGGATCTAAAAAAAACCCAAAAACAAAAAAAGAGGAGAGACATAACCAAATGTATGTATGAACCTTGACTAGTAGATCCTGGATGAGGGAAAAAATGTTTTAAAAGACATTTTGGGACAACATACAGATCTATCATTTAGGCATTATTGAA
>NW_007726484.1:221270-223349 GCF_000696425.1 Galeopterus variegatus
AAAAATGTTTTAAAAGACATTTTGGGACAACATACAGATCTATCATTTAGGCATTATTGAATTACTGTTAATTGGCTCAGGTATGACAACAACATTATGGTTAGAATATTATTATTCCTAGGAGATGAATGCCTTTCAGAGGTGAAGTGTCATGGTGTCACAACTTACTTCCAAATGATTCAACAAAACAAGTAACAGATAAAGTATATATGGTAAAATGTTAAGTTTGTGGATCTTAGTGAAGGTTATACTATTGTACTACTCTTAACTTTTCTGTATATTCAAAAATTTTCAAAATTAGAAATATTTTCTTAAATTCTTGAAATTCATCAACTCTTCTATGAACAAGACTTTCTAAAAAAAAAGTTGTAATCAGTCAATATTTATTGTGATCCTTCTATATAGTAATGAATCATTGTGCCAGACTGGGAACTATAGTGGTGACAAAATAAGACATGGTTCCTGCTTTCATGGAACCCATTTAGCATATACTTCTGTGTATATGAGTTGGGGCGAAGAGGGTTTTTTTCTGGTGCCTAAGCTAAACTCTGAAGGATGAGTAGGTGTTGCCTGGTTATGGGACGGTGGGAAAATGGCTAACAGGAAACAAACAGAACATGTGAAGGTACTAATGCTGGAGTTGGTCAATTTGGAGTAAGAATATTTATTCCCACTGCTTTCTCCAAGTCCCCACCCTTGTTACACAGCCTTTTTGTCTTCTGGTTCCATTAACCACTCCTTCTCCTCAATCTTTAGACATAGTAGTAGTACCGGCACCCTAATATTACAAGCCCCAACGTTACTAGTCCTGAGGACTGTACTCTCCCCTTGGGTTTCCCTATACCCTGTGCACATCTGTAAAAAGCCACTTTATTAAATTTTCCTCATATTATCTAATTTTAGTAAGCCATCTGTTTCCTGCTAGCACCCTGACTGATAAAAAGCTGTAGAGACAGATTTGGAAGATGCCTGCTTATTTCAGATGGCACTTGGGACCGTGGAAATTGGAGATGATCTGGGAAGAGGACTAAAGATGAACCCTGAGCCAATGAGCACCTGTGGTAAGAGGAAAACCTGGAAACTAGTGTTATCAGTCAAGAATATTTCAAGAAAGAAACTATCAATTGTATCAAGTGCTGCAGAGAGGCTGGATGAGTAAGAGGAGGACTTTGGGATATCCCTTGAGGAAGCCCATCAGTGACCCTTGACATGGTAGTAGCAGCATCAATACTGGAGTGGTTTGTAAATGTAGTTGGAGGCCAAGACCACTTATCTAAAAAAAGTGGAGGGGGAGGCATAATCGTTCAGGTTCCTATTTTAACTACCAGGAATTTGCTGAAGAATTTTAGCATTATAGGCGTTAATTTCTGAGATTTGAGTATAAACATAAGGCTGGCCAGTTAGCTCAGTTTGTCAGAGCGCCACCTTGTTAACACCAAGGTCAAGGGCTCAGATCCCCTACTGACCAGCAAACAAAAAATAAATTTAAAAAATATATAAACATGAGCATAAAACAACCACTTTTATTGCAGTTGCAAAAAAACCCACAATACTTGGACAGGGTTAAGCTAATGAAAGGTATAGAAGTGTAGAAAATAGACATTCTAAAACAGAATAATTTTCCCCTTTCAAGCCCTGAGACAAAGGGCAGGCTTTGACAAAATCTCTTCAATCTCTCTCTGAACAGAATGATTTAAGGTTCTTTTACACTGAAACTTGTAACTAAGCTTGCCCAAGACCCCCTACTCAACATACAATAACAAGCAGTTTCTAACCAGAGTGTAAGGTATTTGATACCTAATGCATTCTCATGACTACAATGAGTAACCAAACTCCACAGCTAGAGAAATTGACAGAATCCTCAAATCCCTTTCTCTGAGAACATGAGCCTGTGAAATTATCTTTGATCCAATTTGTCTTTCTCTTCCCTCCCCTCCCAGTTCACTGAACATCACACAGAAATGATTGCCAGGGCACCACTATTCTAAATATGGGGTATTAGGGCCGGCCTGGTGGCGCACTGCTACAGTGCGCCGCTTGTGAGCGCAGTGGCGCTCCCGCCGAGGGGTCGGATCCCAC
>NW_007726484.1:223977-226418 GCF_000696425.1 Galeopterus variegatus
CCGGTCCGGTACGGGCGCGACACTGAGGGTTGCGGTCCATTGCCGGACACGAAAAAAAAAGGAAAAAAATAAAAATAAAAATAAATAAATAAATAAATAAATATGGGGTATTAGGAAACTGTTCTAGGACATTGAAAAGGGGCTCCCTAGGTATCTTCCATTCTCACTACAGAGCGGTAGTTCTGGCTACCTTGACGAATTTTTAGAATATCCAGTTGTTTCACTAAACCTGCAGACTGTTTTCTCCACAGAAAGACAGTATATAATATGTACTTTCAACAATATCAAAATTAAAAAACAAATCTTAACTGTTTGGACATAGTAAAGGTCAACCGTCTCTGCAAGGGTAACACTTGCCCTTCATTTGCAGCCTTCAGAAAGAAGTCAAGCAGAAGAGATCCAGGGAATTGCTTCCAAATGAGGGTTAAGATGGCACTGCTGTATAGCAGGGATAGGGGCCAGTGGGGAGAGCAAAAGGCTTTGGAATGAGAAAAGGTTTTAATCATTACATGATCTCCTTGCACCTCCACTTACTCACTTGTGAATGGGTTGTTTCTTACTTTGCAGGACTTATTTAAACAATGTTTACATGTGCTTAGATCACAGTTAAGTGTTTCATAATGGGGAAGCGGTTTTTCTTTTTGACTTGCTACACAAAACCCTTGGATTGTAGGGCAAGAGGCCCAATTTAAAGAGATTCTGTTTTTAAAATACGAGATGCTGTAGAAGACAAACTGTAATGTGCCTCCCCCCTCCCCACGAACTCCATACCACACACCCTCTTGGTGTTCATTCCTTTATGTTACCCTTTCGATGTAAGCAGGACCTAAGAAGACTGTCTCATTGGCAGACTGGCTCTAGACACTTGCTGAAGTGACCATGGCCCCCCTTTGGCAAGAAACTGAGGGTGAGCCTCCAGCTGACAAAGAATAAGAAGTCTGGACACTCAGACTTATAGCCACAGGAACAATTTGAGTGAGGTTGGAAGTGGGTTACTCCCTAATCAGCAGAGAAGAATGCAGACCAGCTGGCACCTTGTTGCAGCCTTGTGAGACCACGAGCAAAGGAGCCAGCTAAGCTATGCCCAGACAAACAGATCAATTTGTTTTAAGCCACTATGTTTTGTAGTAATTTATTCAAAGAAAAAAAAAATTGTAGCAATTTGTTACACAGCAAGATAATACAGGTACTGTCACCTTTTTACTATCTGAACTTAACTTGATAACTCCATAGTAACTATATTAGGTGCCAGCAAAATCTGTACTATCCCAAAGCAAATTTAAACCCTAACAGTAGTATAAAGTGTTTGACCCACGAGATCTACCTTTCCCAGATAATAAAACAGTGTTTTTACAACTTTGATATAGATTACGCCTCTTAGGAGTCCACATGATTCTATTAAGTAATTCTGTAAAATAAATTATTTTACTCAAATGGTTAATAAAGGACAGAGCTAGGAATGTGAGAACCCTATTGCCAAAATCCATCCTTCCAACTTTTATAGTTACCTTAAAGTCTCAATGATGCTTCCCACTATGACCATAGACAACAATTAAACCACATCACAGACACTAAAGTATTGGGAACATTTTGTTCTTCACTGTTAAAACCATCTTATCCACTAGGTTAATTACTGTGCACATCAGTTAAAATGTCTTTTACTCTTTATTTCTCTTTATTTCTGTCTTTATTTCTCAGTAAAGAGAATTTTTTTTCTCCTTATGGCTGGTTATGTAATACTAAGAGCTTAAACTGAGTATCTGTGGAAGCCAAAAAACATTAGTTATTCTTACCAAAGACCTTTCAAACAAAGCCACAAGCAGCTCCTTTTATTTTCTAATAAGACTAAATTTATTCAATACCCTAGTAAAAGTTTTGATTATAAGTATCCAACAGTATAAAAAGTACAAAACAGATTTGTAATTTCTAATATATTAATACAAAGTGCATGACTACATACAGTACATCCTACAGGCAAAGAGAGGTGGAAGGGGAAAAAGAAGACTGTGGTCGAGGTCTAGTAATAAATAAATAAATACAGAAGTAGAGATGATCCATATTATAGTATATTCTACCACCAATACTGCAGCCAAAATGTACAAAAAAAAGAAAAACCATGTCAGAATAACTCAGGAGGATGAGAATGGCTGGACTCTTGTAATACACCTCAAAGGCTGTGGGAGAGTCGACCCAACTCACTGTATAGTCTATGCATGCGGTGGCTTGTAGCATGTAGGTTTTTTCCCAAACAGAAGAAATATAAAATGTTAAGTTTAGATTAAGAACTATAAAACTGTAGGGTGCCCATAAAAAGCGGCTCACCCCTTACTGTTATACTATCCAATTTTCAAAATCCAGTTTTAAAAATAAGCACTGAGTCATGTTATTATGAGGCAGGCAAATGCTCCTCCCTCATTATGAAAAGTCTGAACTGGTGATAC
>NW_007726484.1:228000-228356 GCF_000696425.1 Galeopterus variegatus
ATGAGGGAAAACAAGTGTAGCCAGCCATCTTTAAAAATGCCCCAACCACTACTTCTCAATATAGAAAGACTAAAACTACATACAGTTTATCATACAACAAATCCCATCTCTGTCCCCTGAAACTCCCCTAGTTGCATTCATTAGAAGGGGATTTATAAAAAGACTTAAAGAGCACTTTACAGCAGCATTCAGCTTTCCTATGAAATACTCAGCATCTTAAATATTATGTACACTTCCTTTTCTTTTAGTACGCTAGATACTGGCTTCAGAGTTTGTGGAACTGGGGGGGAAAGTAACCCATTCAAAACTATTCTAGAAATTGTCTTTTGGCAGAATAGCAGATATCCAAGTTAAAA
>NW_007726484.1:229987-231469 GCF_000696425.1 Galeopterus variegatus
TAGAAATGGGAACATCATTAACTTACTCAAAAATGCCAATTATTTGTCAATGTGATTATAACTATTTACACCCATAACCAGTGTTCTCATTGCTCCATACACTGTCCAATATTTGGGAATAGAGTTCAGTTTTTACCAATATAGTGTGTATAAATGGCATTTCATTAAAATTTTAATTTGTATTTCCCTGATTATAGAAGTATGAACATGTTTTCATTTAATGGGCCATTTCGTTTGTGTGATACCTTTTCAAGTCTTCTGCCTATTTTTCTGTTGGTTTGTCTTTTTCCTTTGTACGAGTTGTTTATATATTCCAGATACTAATCCTTTGTCAGATATATGTGTTGGGTATCATTTCATTTTACATTGTCATTAATGAATTTAAGTTCATATTATAATGTAATCAAACCTGGTATCTTTTCTTTTATGCTTAGTGCTTTGTCATAAGAAATCCTTTCCCACCCAAAAGTCATATTCTATTTTCTGCTTTAATGCATCTCTAATGCTTGTGTACGGTGTGAGGTAGGGATCCAAGCACAATTTTTCCAGACATAATCATGTTGTTTATAATATCCTAGCAACATTTATTGAACATATCATGTATAACATAACACATTTCAATATATATGTTGGCTTGTTTCCAGGCTTTGTATTACATTTCATTGGTTTATTTTTTTATTCCTAGTCCAGAAACACATTATATCAACTACTATGGCATTACAGTATGTCTTGATTTCTCTCACAGCAAGTATATCCACATTTTTCTTATTCTTCTGAAGATGCTTGACTATTTTAGGCCCTTTGCTCTTCTACATAATTCTAAATCTAGCTTGTTAAGTTCCACAAACATGTTGGGATTTTGATTGCAATTACCCTGAATCTGCCAAGTAATCAACTTCATAATATTCAGTTTTATTATACCATGAACAGGGTATACCACTCAATTTATTTAGGGATTTTTAAATGTTATTCAATAATGTTGTATGATTTTTACATAATTTCTCCATAAAAGGTTTTGATATTAATTACTAGGCTCTTTTATATTTTCTAATGCTATGACATAAATAGTAAATAGTTAATTTATCAACTTCTAAAGTTATTTAATATATTTATTCTCAACAACGTAAAAGACACTGGACACTTTAAATCCTATCATTCTATCACCTCGACTTATATGTTATGGTTGTCATGTAATTCTCATTTCTTTCTACTACTACTATAGTCATTTTAAACAGTCAATATTTGTTTAAATATACCTAAATATTCACCACTTTATTTATCCTTTCTTCTCAGAATTTCAATCTGGGATCTCTTTCCTTCTGCCTGTAGAATTTTCTTTATTGAGGGTCAGTTTGGTGGCAAACTCTGTTTTGGTTTTTTTTTTTTTAAAAGATGACCGGTAAGGGGATCTTAATCCTTGACTTGGTGTTGTGAGCACCATGCTCAGCCAGTGAGCGAACCGGCCATCCCTATATGGGATCC
>NW_007726484.1:232691-273492 GCF_000696425.1 Galeopterus variegatus
TTTTTTTCAGTCAAAGTGTCTTATGCTCTGTTCATAAAAGATATTTCTGCTATATACATAATTCAAGGTTGAGAGTGATTATCTCTTGGTCCACTTAGGATATTTAATCTATTGTTTTCTGGCCTCCTTTGCTCATGCTAAGAATTCAGCGTTGTGTATTTGTTGTTCTTTTGGCAATAATGTCTTTGATTTTCTCACTGCTTAAAGGTCTATTTTGTTTTTTATATTCTGTAGTTTTACCTGGATGTGTCTATGGGTGAAATTTTTTATTATCTTGCTTCTAATGTGTTAGTCTTCCTGAATCTGTAACCTAGAAAATCCTTAACCAATTTCTCTTTAAAAATATTTTCCCTTTCCTAGTTAGTCTGTTATCACTTTTTGTACTAAGGGCACACATTTACTTAGTACTTGGCCTCTGAGTATTCTTGATTAACTTACTCACTTATCAATAACATTTTTAAAGACTTTTATTTTATTTATTTNTTTGTGGTCTTTTCAAAATTTAAATCATGTTTTGTTCCCCTTTTACATAAACCTCAGTCACCACTCCTGAGTGGAAATGGGCAGAGGCTCTGGCCCCTGCTCCTCTGGCTTCTCAGCAGCTGTTTTCTTATTGCTGCAGCAAGGCTTGAACAGATGTGTGTCGATGAGGACTTCCCCAAAACGGCCTTTATAGATAATCCCACAACATATTTTCTGTCTAAAATAAAAAATGGAGAAAATACATTAATAAATCAGAAAAACAGACATACCAAAAAAAAAAACAAAAAAAACCCAAATTACTCTTCATAATAACTAGCCCAACATGACCAAAAAGTTCAGCTTACACAATCTTATCACATTCCAAGTGAAAGTGCTCCTAGAGTGACCCCAATTGGCTAGGGAATGGGTACCTTAAAGGCCACACTGTAATATTCTCAAATATTAAGAAGGCACTTTTGAAAGGCAGCGGTCAGTTTCAGAGGCTACTCCTAAACTTGTTAACTCTCTCCTCCAAAATTCACCAACTCAGGCTGGTACATTTGGTGGTTTTATTTCAATTAAGTACTGAACAGATAAAAAATATATACAAGTATTAAGAAAAATACATAAAGGCATAAAAAAATGACACACACAAAAAATATCCATGGATCACATACTCTAAGGGAAAAGAGATAATTTCCTATGAAGCCCCCTGTAAGCCCCGCTCCAGTCTTCCCTAACCCATCTCATTCTCTCCTCCTTTAATTTTAGGTTTATCGGGCCGAGCCCGTGGCGCACTCGGGAGAGTGCGGCGCTGGGAGCGCAGCAACGCTCCTGCTGCGGGTTCGGATCCTATATGGGGATGACCGGTGTGCTCACAGCGCTCACTGGCTAAGTGTGGTACGGCTGGTCTCAAAAAGGACAAAAAAAAAAAAAATTTAGGTTTATCACTCCCCCTTTTCTTTATACTTCTCAATTTCACAGTTGCATCTCTAAACATATTACTTATACATTTTATATATACATATACATACACACTGAATCACAATGTAGTCTTCAAATTTTTGCAACATTATGTAATTCAGACTCATAAACATTGTTATAGACCTTTATTTAATTTTAACCATGAATATACCATGTGAATATACCAGTTTTATTTATCCACTCTCCTTTTGATGGATGACTTTCACTATTACAAACATTGCTGTACACATCAGTGCATGTCCTAAAGGTTTTTTCTAGGTTATATTGCTGTAATGTATTCTTGATTAACTTACTCACTTATCAATAACATTTTTAAAGACTTTTATTTTATTTATTTATTTTTTTTGTCTTTTTTCTATTCTTGATTAACTTACTCACTTATCAATAACATTTTTAAAGACTTTTATTTTATTTATTTTTTTTTGTCTTTTTTCATGACCAGTAAGGGAATTGCAACCCTTGGTGTCACCCGCACCGCGCTCAGCCAGTGAGCGCACCAGCCATTCCTATATAGGATCCGAACCCGCAGCAGGAGCGTTGCTGCGCTCCCAGCGCCGCACTCTCCCGAGTGCGCCATGGGGCCGGCCCTTAAAGACTTTTAAAAATATATTTCTGGGGCCGGCTGGTGGCTCACTTGGGAGAGTGCGGTGCTGATAACATCAAGGCCACAGGTTCAGATCCCATATAGGGATGGCCAGTTGCTCACTGGGAGAGTGTGGTACTGACAACACCAAGTCAAGGGTTAAGATCCCCTTGCTGGTCATCTTTTTAAAAAAATAAAAAATAAAAAAATAAAAATATATTTCTAGCACTTGTACTTTTTCAGAGAGAGAGAGTTGGTCAGAATACCTCATCTACTCCATTACAGGAAATTTAGGTACCTTGATGTAATTTTTACTTTAAATTAATTTTAATAGGAAGAGCATACAAAATCCCAATTCTCTGCTCAATTCCAGCTTAATCCACCTCCAATCACATGTGCTACCAGCTGTTTGCCAAATACCATTTAATTGCTAAGGAAGTGGGAAACTGCTGCCTGTAATTAAAATGGTTTGCTGGTATTAGAGAGATATTTTCTGTTGCTTTTACCTTTTCCAGTATGTGAGGTCTAAAAAGGAAAAAACTGGTGTTCTGTTAGAGCCAGAAGCCATTTCTGTATCTGAGCCATCATCTGACTGGTTACTGTAGCAAGGAGACTGAGCTGGGGAGGCACTTGAGGTGGTACTATGAGCATCAGAATCTGAAATAAAGATAAGAGAAAACATTTTAAATTTCATCATATGTAATTTCAATTAAACCTCAGCATAAGACACTGTAAATGAGTTGGAAAAAAAACAAAAGGGAAAAAAAGAATTTATTTTCTATTCACTTCTGATATTTGAAGATATTTGTAGTAAAGTGTGTTTTGTTTTGTTTTTTTTAATGAGAACTTCTACTTCCAGGAAGATGGAGAGACATACTTTTCCCTATTCCTCCTCCTTATACAACTAAAAACCCTGGACATTATATATAAAATGAATATAAGACTCTGAAAGCTGATGACCATCTAGGGAGTCTGAGACTTAAGGAGGGAAATGGTGGTGAGTTCAGCAACCCAGAAATGCCAGCAGGAACAGACAACAACAAAAAGTTCCAATTACAACCTGTTCTCTCTAGCCAAAGAACTGGGAAAAGGGCAGCCTAGCAAGACAGGAAACTTTTATTAGACAATAACCACTCTGCTCCAGCTAAACACCACAGAAAAACTATAGCCACCCACCAAACACACAGAAAAAACTGCAGCCACCCGCTGGCAAAGACCAAATGGGTAGCCTAAATTTCCATCTTAACTCTCGTGACTCTTACACACTACTCCAACACCTCCAGCAGGGTGATGTTAGAGAAGCCTAGTGGAGAGTCAGGACTTTCACCATGGCTTACCAGAAACAAGGCCACCCTCACCATGTGGGAGCCTGAATTCTCTTCCCCTACACCTCGGATATAACAAGGAGGCCTCCTCCAACCCCCAACACCTAGTAGTAACAAGGAGTGCCCCCCCACCTCAGATGTCCGTGGAATTTGAGTATGGAACCTGACTTCTAACACCACCTGGCAGTAACAAGATGGTGGTGCCCCTCCTCCTTCCACTGCTGGAGGGGTTGTCAAGAAAAGCCAGTTAAAACAGAAGGTTTAAGTAAGATGCAGAGTTGCACAACATAATCAGGAAAGGTCCAGGTTTCAATCAAATGTCACATCATTCTGAGAACCAGGAAGATCTCAAACTTATGAAAAGGCAAGTACACACCAACACCACAATGACAGACATGGTAGAATTATGTGGCAAAGATTTTAAAGCAGCCATGACAAAAATGCGTCAATGAGCAATTATCAACATGTCTGAAACAAATGAAAACACAGCCTCAGCAAAGAAACAGAAAGTCTCGGTTTAAAAAAAAAAAAAAAAGAGAAACTATAAAGAAAAAACATGGGGCCGGCCCCATGGCGCACTCGGGAGAGTGCGGTGCTTGGGTGCACAGTGGCGCTCCCGCCGCGGGTTCGGATGCTATATAGGGATGGCCGGTGCGCTCACTGGCTGAGCACGGTGCAGGCAACACCACACCAAGGGTTGCAATCCCCTTACCGGTCACAAAAAAAGACAAAAAAAAGGAAACTTTTGAACTGAAAAAATACAATAAACAGCTCAGTGGAAGAGATCAAGAGTAGAATGAAGGGGACACAGAAAACAAACAGTGAACTGGAAGAAAAGAGCTACAGAAATTGCCCAGTATGAACAGCACAGAGAAAACAAACTAACAGAGCCTGAGAGACCTGTGGGTCTGTAACCAAAAAAAAAAAAAAAAATCTACATTCATGTTGTTGCAGTCCTGTAGGAAAAGAACAGAGGGTGGAGGTGAAGAAGTACTCAAGTATAATGGCTGAAAACTTGTCAAATTTGGCAAAAGACATAATCTAACAGATTCATGAAGCTGAACAAAGGCCAAACAGGATAAAACCAAAGAAATCCATGTCAAGACATATCATAATTAAACCTCTGTAAACTAAAGAACGATGAAAAAAAAAATCTCGAAAGCAACCCCCTCCCCGCAAAACAAACCCATACCTATAAAGGGAAAATAGATCCTGACTTAATAAGGTATAAAGGCAATTCATTAGATGCAGAGCTAAAATTGATTTAATATTTTGGCCTCAGAAGACTTCATATAAATTTACAAGCCAGAAAATAAATTTTTTGGTTAATAGTCACTGTGCTATAAGGCTTTGAGACTGCTATGTCACAGCAATATCATAAATAGGAGTGGAGCCTACCACACATCTTACCTTTAGCTAAAGACTCCAAAATAAATTTTTTGGTTAATAGTCACTGTGCTATAAGGCTTTGAGACTGCTATGTCACAGCGATATCATAAATAGGAGTGGAGCCTACCACACGTCTTACCTTTAGCTAAAGACTCCCCCCCCTCAAAAACAGGTAAAAAAAGCAATCCTCCAATTCAGAGAACCAATCAAATATTTATTAAGTACTTATTAGGCATCAAATCCTGCGTTACATGCTGCACGGGAAGAAACAGACTAAGGAAACGTTTTTGAATAGAGCTCACAAGTATTCTATATTAACAAATGTTTACATAAGATTAGGTATCGGAAACAACACACCATTCGTGTTTTCGATAATGGTAATTTACTTTCAATATATGAATAGTCATCAACTTCACCAAAAAACAAACAAAATCCTTAAGAGTAGCAGGCTTTAAAGGAATAGGGGAATGTTTAAGAGACTTCTGAAATAGTAAACATCAGCAGTCAGCTTGATGCTGCTGAGAAAAACTCACTCTCCTAGGAAGTCCTTAATATCTTTGAACCACTTGAAACTTCAGTTATTTGACCATTTTTTACCAATAAAACATGGCAATTTCCTACGGTTTTATCTAATACCTGGGATACTAGGATATATACAACTAACTACATACAAATACAGTAAGGAAGAACTCTTTTCTATAATGTAGATCTGGAGATTCTTCAAAGAACTGCAATTTTAAGTCTTAAAAATTGAATAGGATTTGGATTAGATAGCATGAGGTAGGATAGGGACAATGAGCAAAGCCATGAAAGAAGGACAATCTGTGTGCTGTGGGGAACTGACTCAGCCCAAATATGCTTTCCCTAAAACAGGACCTCCACAGACTTTCTAGGGATTTTCAACTTTATTCTGTGGCAACCAGAAATCACTGTAGATTTTGGGAAGAAGGATAAAATGAATAGCTAACATATAGGAATTTTGGTTTTTTGCTGTAGCTACCTCTGAAGATAGGAATTTGTTTTGTTTTACAAAATTATTTTTTACTTGATTATCCCCATTTCTTGGATTAGGAAATTGTGGTTGAGTATCAAGTGACTCCAGTGTCACACATCTACCTGTAAGCAATAAGAACTGCAATTCATATCCAGATTTTTCCCCACTTCTCTCATATATTCTCATATATTACTATAAATATATGAAAATATTTTTCACCAAAGATTAAACATATCATCAGAATAACTATGCATACATTGGTTAAACACCTATTTACTCAAGTACACAAAGTCAGTAGTAAATCTGGAAAGACAAAATCCCGGGGGGCATTGGTTATACTATCCCAGAGAGCAGAGTGGTATTATAGAAAAGAGCACAGGGCCTTGACATCAGACAAACCTGTGGTGAAATTCACCTCTCTACCACTTACTAAGTGACTCAGGTCAAGGTTAAATCATCCTTCTGTGTTTCCTGTCCTACGCTCTAAAATGGAAACAACTGAGATAATTATGTATGTAAAGTACTTGGTGCACCTACAAAAATGCTCAAAAGATGAGTTCTCCTTCACTCCCAGTCAGCAAGCTTAAATGTCTTTTTCCATCATTCAAAAACAAGCATGGCAACCATTTCTATTGATTAATAAATCTGAAATCTAAATTCCAAAATATAAATGTGCCACCACAGCACTCCCTCCAACAACTTCCAATAAGAACATGTGAACCTATTAATTTGACATTCCTGTCCAATTCCATCACCCCACACAAGACACTGCCCCTTAAACCTGAAAGTCCCGGGGCTGACTTTACTTCAATATGAGTTGTGATTTCTAAAGTTACTTTCCAGAAAACCTGGGCTTTGGTCTCAGACTGTCCACTAATTATTTATATACCTTCCTGCACATCTCGAGGACTCAATTTCCTTATGCATAAAAATCAATTAAGCAGGCTAGAAATGCACCTTTAGAAAATTAAGATGTCAATAAAGACATCAGAGTGATCTCAGTACAATTTGAAGAAGTGGCTACCTAGTGGGAAGTAATGACACCAAAATCAGACTTCAAAGATTTCGGAGAAATAAGATAACATCTCGACCAACTCAACATGGTCTTCCAATGATCACTTTTTACAAAAGCGATAAAAAAAAAAAAATGATCCACCCATGCCATATATCACCCCCAGCCACAAATAAAAACTAACAATTACTCTTAAGTATTAATGCTTCAATATCAAACTTACTGTGACGTTTAAATTCTTTCTGAAGTTTATTGATCTGGTTGCTTTTTATCCTGTTTCCAGATAGAGTTTTCACTTTCTTTGGTTTCAACGTAGTCTTTAGACTGGGTCCTGCTCTTGCATCTACCACCTGGAAGAAAATACTGAATATTTAATTTAATATCACTTAAAAAATGACACCAATTTATCCCCCCTTCGGTTCAAACCCATGCCTATTTGAGAACCACAGTTTTATACTCAGAATATTGAGGGTCTGTGGTACACTTTTAATCATCACATGATATGAAATAATAAATACTATTTATCTAGTGGGTAATATTCTTTGAAGTGGGTAATAGCAAGGTCTATTAACTAGGTTAAGAAGAATCAAGCCTAACGACAACATTTCTACAGTGTGATGTTTTACAGTTTGCAAAAAGCTTTCACATACTTTTGATTTACCTTCACCACAAAGCAGTAAGAGGGTTATTTTTGTTACTCCAATTTTAGATGGAAGGAAAACAAAGCAAAGAGAAATTATGTATTTTGCCCTATTTCACTAAGCTAGTAAATGGGTAAGAGTGGGTGTGAAGGGGGACAAGACTGAAACCAAGGTCTTCAGACCTATTCCTTTTTTTTTTTTTTTTTTGTCCTTTTTGAGACCGGCCGCACCACACTGAGCCAGTGAGCGCTGTGAGCTCACCGGTCATCCCTATATAGGATTCGAACCTGCGGCGGGAGCACTGCTGCGCTCCCAGCGCCGCACTCTCCCGAGTGCGCCACGGGCTCAGCCCCAGACCTATTCCTTACGCACTTTTCACTATACATCTTAGTCCCTGAGGTTAGTTACATTACGGCAATAGCATGTGCTCCCACAGTCTAGCTCAGCCATTGATGTAGCCTGAGATAATTATGTATGTAAAGTACTTGGTGCACCCACCAAAATGCTCAAAAGATGAATTCTCCTTCACTCCCAGTCAGCAAGCTTAACTGTCTTTTTCCATCATTCGAAAAAAAGCATGACAACCATTTCTATTGATTAATAAATCTGAAATCTAAATTCCAAAATATAAACGTGCCACCACAGCACTCCCTCCAACAACTTCCAATGAACGAATTAGATCCAATGAACTAACCCTATGTACTAGGCCTGAAGGGTTCTATTTCTTATGCACTCATTCACATTTACTATTTGCACATTTCTACCCTACATAAAAAGGAAGGTTGCCATCACCCTCAAAATCACAACCTATCATAATAATGTAACATTGTCACCAAAGGACAATGAAAGGATAGTGTAGGAAAAAAAATTGAAGACCTGCCAACTTAATTATTTAAGGACCCATGGTACACTTTTATTCATCACATGACATGAAACAATGTTTTTTTTAATTTTTTATTTTTAAAAATGAATGTAAATTTCATAAATCTTCTGAAAAGTTAGCATACAGAAGAATTAAATAAGACTTAATGTTCTGGTCATCAAAAATATTTTATGAAGAATTCCAGTGACATGGGAAAGTGAAAAGGCAAACAGAATACAAATTAACATGCTAGTTTGATCTCAACTAGATTTAAACATAGAGAATAGCAATAGCTTCTTTCTAATTGAGTGATTACTATAGTGTTACACTTTATATATGAGAGTACTTCAAAGAGTTCATGGAAAAATGAATCCATGAACTTTTTGAAATACCCCCACATACCACCTCATTCAGTTCTCACCATGGCTCTATGAGACAGCTATTATCTTTGTTCTTCATTAAACAAACGTAACCTGCCCAGAGTCCACAACTAGTAATTGGTAAAGGCAAGACTCAAATACAGGTCTTATTCTAAAACCTATATACTTATTAGTACGAACCTGAGTTCAAAGGAACATCCTAAGAGATGAAAAAAGGATCCATGTCTAATGAAATACGTGAATGTACACTGCATCTAAAAAAAAGGGAGATACTGGATACAGCCTTAGGGAAATGCCACAATAGGTTATTCTGTTCCAAACATGCTAAAATGTTAAGTGATTATATCTGAGCAGCAGCTAGTGTTTTTCTTTATTATTCTTTTCAGACTTTTCCACCCTAGGGATATATTACTTCCTGCATTAAGGGGAAATTAATGTTTAAATATAATAGAGGTATAATTGAAAGAAAAAAGATGAACTAACATGATTCCAGTTTTTTTTTGATCCTGCTGGCAACTTCTTCCATCTTTTCACAAGCAGGACACAGGCATTACAGATGTCTCCAGAACGAGTCTCATGCAACCTGGTAAGAAAACAATCAAATCTTTATCCAGTTTCCTTTACCTTAAAGAATTCATGCAAGTACATTTCTTTTGGGAAAAAACTATATCCATTTACAGTTTATAGATGCAATTTCTAATCATCCTAGAGGATCCAGTCCCATTGTTCCTATAGTATATTTCAAAGGTATAATTAAGTTTTAGGTCCAATGAACTAATCCTATGTACTGAAATTTGGTCATTTTAAAATAAATGTTTTTAAAATTAAATAACAGTAAAACTTACAACCTAGTAGAGATCCTGGTCACCATGGTTCTAAACAATGCCATCTAATTAATCTTTTTTGACATGTACAGGTATTTCATAAGCAACAAAATGCCACCTTCTAAGTAAAATAATGTGCCATGATATTCTAGTTTCACAACAAACAAACCAGAGAGGTACTGTAATTTTGAAAAAGTGATTATATGTGCATAAGTAGAAAAAAATTTATAGGACTAGTTGCCAAGCTGTTTAATTATATCTCTGAGGAACTTTCAGTTACTACATTTTTCCTGTCCTATAAATACATACCAAAAAATACTAATATATATTATAAATAAAATTGTAAATGAAGGCATTAAAAGAAAAACGTAATTGAAAAAGGCATGGTGAGCCTAGATTCTTTTTGACAACCTTCTAAATAACTCACAGTCCATGATCAACATATGTTTTGATAAGAAAAAGTAGTGAAATTAATTTCTAACATGGGAAATGTTTCAACATTAAACATCTTATTTTATTGAAGTATTTGTTAGAAGATAATTCTATTTTATTAAACAGAGGTTCATTATAAAAAGACAAGTACAAGAATACAATTATAAAATGAAAGCTAATATACCCTGACAGGTTTCAGGGCAGAACATTAAGTCTTGTTAGTATCATCTTCCTCAGTAAATTACATTAAAATATATTTCTATTGTTTAGAAAAACAATACAAAACCAGAAAAATATTGGAGGACCACTATTAAAAAACAGAATAAGGGTAATTTTTTTTAATCCCTTAACAGATCCTGAAGTTAACAACAAAAGGGTTTGTCTAGTTACAACTACAAGGGCCTTTCCAATTAATTTGGTGGCTCCTCATAATCTGGAAAAAGTAGGCTGTCTATAGTATTTGATTAATTTTAAGAGTATAAGTTTTTAAATAGCCTAGATTAGAACATAAGTGATTTTAATTATTAGCACATTGCTCCAATCACCTTACTTGGAAATATTTCTATGTGCTGTGGGTTTTTCTTTTTCTTTTCTTTTTTTTTTCCCCCACTCTAAGAATGGTACAAATGACAGATGATCTTACCCAAAACAGCTCTGAAAATCCTTTTCATAGCGTTTACTGTCAGTGAATCGAGAACTGGAGGACTTAGCTCTGCAAATACAGCAGCCCTCTATACTTCGGTACATCTTTGGCTTGTGAAAACCAAACATCTTTTCTTCTGGGCAATAGTCTGTAAAGCCAAGGGAATTGACACAGCTTTGTTGAAGTCCATAATAAAAAACCATTAAAAGAGTTTTCTCTGCTCTACCTCACCCCCAAGCAACTTGGTGTTATATGACAGGTGGGTTCTGGGGAAGACCTCCTGGATCCACTTCCATTCTTGACACTTTCATGGCAAGTGCATAAAACACACAAAATAGCTCAGTTATTTAAGTAGGCCTCTACAGCCTCCTTCTACTCTCCTGGCAAACCATTCACTCTGAAAATGGGGAAGGGGGTCATTTTTAAAAAATCAAGTTTTTAAGGAAAATATACCACAAACTCTTCTCACAGTTCTGTAAAATAATGAAATCATATATAATCAAGGGAGCACCCTGAAATTTAAGTTAAGATACACCTTTTTATTTTGCATCTTTGCGTTAATGTGATTCCCCTCTGGGAAAGTTCTGAGCATTTACCATGACCACTCTATGATAAGCACACAAGTAGCTCAATATGCATCAACCCACACTATTTTGCCTTGTGGGAAATCAGAGGGGATTTCTTCTCTGATAACTGGGAAGTTCTAAACAGTCAGTCTGGGCCCTGAATTGAAACTGCTCAAAGGAGAATGTAAAATTCACAAAAATCCAAGTTTAAAATTTAAGAGTAATAATTTAATAAATCATTAAGACAAATTAAGAATGAGCTCATGTTGCCTGACCATTGCTGTCCCTCAGTTGTTGCAGAGGTTTCCGGATCTCTTCTATGAGGTTTTGTGCCTGAGAGCAGTAATGGAAGGATGCAAATATCCAAGAAATGTAAAGCGAAATAAACTGTAATTCCTCTGATCAAAAAAAAATCTCAACATCATGGAAGGAAGAAACAGCTCTAGGGCTAGATGCAAAAATGTAGCTGGCAGTAAATCTGTACCTTAGGAGAAGTAATTTGGAATATCCAAACCAAGGGCCAACTTCAGAATATATGGACTGAGAGGTGATGAAAGGGCAATAAATATGGAAACTAAACCCCGATGGACAATTCTAGAGGGTGACGGTGAGGGGGAGTGTATGTTCAAGGATCCAATTACAAATGATCACAAAAGCATCATATAAAGGCCGGCCCGGTGGTGCAGTGCTACAGTGCGCCGCTTGGGAAGTGCGGCGGCGCTCCCGCCGAGGGTTCGGATCCCACATGCGGACCGGTTCCCGCTCACTGGCTGAGCGAGGTGCGGGGGCAGTGCCGAGGGTTGCAATCCTGTTGCCGGTCCCGGTCCGGTGCGGGCGCGACACTGAGGGTTGCAATCCATTGCCGGTCACGAAAAAAGACAAAAAAAAAAAAAAAGCATCATATAAAGCATCAATAAGAGAAAACTGTTAATACCAATTAGATTTATGCCCTTAGTTTTAGAAGTTATAATCACAGAACACCATCCTTTTAAAGTTGTTTTAGAAATAAACAAATATATAAGTAAAACCAAAACTTCAGAGTTTGTCTTTGCATTATCTCTTGCCTGATCCCATTCCATTCCAATTCTGTTTAGTATACCAGAATAAGTATTAAAGAAAGTGACTTAGGGAAGTAACCAAACACCAAGGCTTTTTGTTTCTGTGTGAAATTTTTTTGATTGAAGGGTTCTGAAATATGAACATTTAAAAGATTTTTATTAGCAAATAATTAGCTAAACACTGAAGCTTTCCTTGTAAACAGGAGCTATTGTTAATAAAGCATTACTCTTCAATTTTTGTTGGTGAGGGAGGCAGTATGGAGCAGGGCAGAAGGCCACTGATGCATTTCAATAATTAAGTCTAACCTTATCTGTAAGAATTGTTAAGAAAACAAAATATTCTTAGTTGATAATCATTTTAGTTAAATGCTTAGGAATCTGATGTTTCTGAGAGAAAAAATAATAACAGTACTCTATATGTGGTAAGAAAAGTTATAGTGAGACTTGTTAAAATGAGGCAGATACTTTTTTCAATCTAACAACAAATCCATATGATAACTGAAAATGGCCTCCTGAAGAAAATGGTCACGTGTTGCTTTGGAGAAAAATATCAAATGACAAAGGATTATAGAAACAAGAAAGCAGAGTAGAAATTATTGCTTTAATTTGTATATTCCTGTTTTAAGGCAACGTGTAATACAGCTCTTTTCTTCACACCATCATCCTGTGGTCTTCTCCAAATTCCCTTACAACCCTGCAATACCATCACGAAGATCAAAGTCCAGTTTCTCTCACAGTTGCCAGCCTCATCAATAGCTCTAGGAAACTTCAGCCTCTGTTCTCACCAAGGACAAAGGAAGTATAGCAAAAAAGGCTAGTTTGTTTCATTGATACACAGACCAAATCCTATTAAAACAGATGTATTCCTACCTTTACCCTCACAATCCCCTTCCCTCCCCCCAAATTAACATGTCATCAAAACTACAGATCAGGGCCGGCCCGGTGGCGCACTGCTACAGTGCGCCGCTTGGGAAGTGCAGTGGCGCTCCCGCCGAGGGTTCGGATCCCACATACAGACCGGCCGCTCACTGGCTGAGCGAGGTGCGGGAGCAATGCCGAGGGTTGCGATCCCGTGGCCGGTCCCGGTCCGGTACGGGCGCGACACTGAGGGTTGCGATCCGTTGCCGGTCACGAAAAAAGACAAAAAAAGGAAAAAGAAAAAAAAAAAACTAAAGATCATTCAGATCATCTCTACGACATGACCTACCTTCACTGAGACTGAATTTGATCAAGAAGTCATGGTTCATGCCAGTTATCACACTATTAAGAAATGCTATGGCTTTCTTTTAATCAGCAGCTACCATGAATCAAGTGTTCATCTTCAATGATTTTTTTTTGTTGGTGGGGGACCTCCATGAACTTAGCCACCAACCCCTGGCAAGATACTGCATTCTTCACTTGAGAAATATTCTTCTTAGACATCAGGGAAAATATAGCCTGGTATCTTATGATTTACAATCCTCCTTTGTGTAGCTCTGTGACCTTACCCTTCTTTGTCCTGACAAAACTCTTCTGCCTGAACATTTGAGAGGGTTCTAAATCCTCTAGACAGTGCTCAGTGCTCTAGACAGTACAGTGAGGTGGCAAGATGCAACAAACAAGTAGCGCATGAACCTTTTAATGGATGACTACTTAATAAACCTATTAAATCTTTTCTGAGCTTATTCCCACACTTGAGAGGCACCTGGGAATCTACAGCCAATACACAAGGGTTTCATTTTGGGCTTTGTTTACAGCAACCCAGTTAAGTGGCAGTTGGTGTTTAACCATTTTGAGGTTTGGGAAGCCCTGGATTAACAAACTATTTTCACAAAATCTACAGACCCACTAATGTTTAAAAACAAAAACAAAATCCTACCTAATCTCTGAAGGAAAAAAAAACCAAGGACACAAAATGGCCTCTGAAACCAAGTTACTTTACTTTATTTGGGAGGGTGGTAGGTGGGTGTGCTACAACTTGACTTTAAACTGAAGACTTCTGTTCTTTCAAGCAGCCTGTTGCTTCTTTAGAAGACTTTCCCAGTCCCACATTTGTGAAATATTAAATGATTCCTCCAGAACAATCTATTTTATTTGTTCAAATGACACCGTCAACTATTAAAACTATTTGTGACTTTTGCATCTACTCTCATAAGTGTCACATCATTCAGCACTATGTTTTAATAGAAGGAAGCTAATAGCTCTACTTCCTGTTTGAGGAATAGTTACAGCTGAGAACAGACCCCATACACTCTCACCCTTAAGCATGTGTTTGGGGAAAACAGAAGAAAATTAAGCTTTGAGATAAAGCCAAAAATCAGAAAAGACTTAAAATACTGACTAAAAACTGTCATTTGTCCTCTAAAATTAAACACTGGTGTTGGTTGAAAATTCTGTGACTACACTAAAAGACACTGAATTATATACATTACAAAAGTGAATTTTATAATAGTGAATTATATCTTGGTAAGGCTGTCTTTGAGATATATAAACATAACTGGGTTAGGAATTCTCCTGTATTTATCATCTTTGTAACCTCAGCATCTAGGATAGCACCAGTCTCACAGTAGGTGTTCAATAAAAGTGCTGATTAAACCTTTTTAAAAAGCTGTCATTTGTACAGCACTTTACATTTTATAAAGCACTTTCACTGACATTATTTCTTTGGATACTGTCAGCCAAATACCCACAAACTTTTAATGCCGTAGAGTTTTAAAAAATCAACCATGCTAGAATCATAGTTCTATACAATTTAATTGAATCTCCCAAGTTAAAAAGTTTAAAGCTAACAGGTAATCAGAAAAAGCAGTAAGAGAAATAACTGTAATTACATGAAGAAAATACACACAGACAAAAAAATGAAGTTTTAAAATGCAACAATCAAGTCTAAACATCTGTTTGGGTAGTTAAAAAGTTTAAAGCTAACAGGTAATCAGAAAAAGCAGTAAGAGAAATAACTGTAATTATATGAAGAAAATACACACAGACAAAAAAATGAAGTTTTAAAATGCAACAATCAAGTCTAAACATCTGTTTGGGCTGATTTGTTAAGGTTTCTTCCACCTTGAAGCTATGAGTTTCATATAAATCTAGTGATCAACTTAATGAAGGCATCGGGAATATAACCTTGGTGTTGATAAGTCAAGAAAAGGATGAGGTAACCACTGTATATCACAGATACAAAAGGGCCAATTCTAATCTAATGAGATTGTGAAGCCAAGGATCAGTACTGATGTCTAGTTTTACATCTAATTCAACACATAAAATAACTTTACTGAGTGTATTATAATACAAATAGGAAAGAAAAAGAATCTCTACAGCTGTAGTCAACATTGAAGGGGTGCTATTTAAGAAAAGATTTCCGATAAATAACTTTAAGCTTAAAGATGACTTCTTAATAAAGCTTAACAATATCAAATACTTATTGATTTTAAACTCCAACAAGGACAGTATGAAGAACAGTGAAATGCAAATTTTAGAGCTTTTTGTACCCTATTTAAGATGGAATTGGGAGATAGTGAAAAGGTGAAAAACTTAATTCTGCAGATCATTTCCTTGTCTTTTAAATATAATAAGAGTGTTAATTTAACATTTAGGAAAAAGTGGAGAGGGTTCTTATTATGATAAATTTAACGTTTATTAGGCTCACCTTAGTTGGTATGTATGCTTTGAAAGACATGAAGTTACTCCAATATAATAACTTCCCCAATTCCACTTTCTAGATTACTTCTTCTGGCTTTTTTATATTCAAAAATACCTTTCAAAACTCAAAAATGCCACTGGATGGACAAGATAGAAGAAAACTGAGAGAGAGGTAGCCAAGGTTGATAAATCAATAGTTAACTTCATAAACTGTACATGCTGGGCTAGCCGGTTAGCTCAGTTGGTTACAGCACGGTGTCATAACACCCAAGTCAAGGGTTCAGATCTCCATACAGGCCAGCCACCAAAAATAAATTAAATAAGTAAGTAAATGTCCATGCCATCTTGGGAACTGGAATACTGATATGCACAAATTAGGGGAACAATCTCCAAATCAAAGTGTTCTTAGTTTTCGATAACCAAAACCCTATCACTTCTAATCATCACTTTTACTTTCTAAAAATCAAGGGACTTAGACCTTTAAAAAAGAAACAAGATATCAAAAGTAACCTAAATGTCCTTGGATTTCCAAACTGGTTAAATTATGGTGTCTTCTCACTATAGAATACTGGTTTCAGCCTTTAAAAAGAATGCAGTAGATCTACTAAATGTGCAGAGAGGGAACTATGTCCAAGATATCTTTTTCTATGAAAGAAGCAGTTAAATAATAGTTACACAGTATAATCCCATGGAGTATTTTTTAAATGAGACCTTAAATACACAAACTGTTTTTTTAAATAGATTTTTAAACAATAGTAATAAGTGGTTGCTTCTGAAGAAAGCAAGCATGAAGCTTACTTTCACTTTAGCACCTTCTATACTGTTTTTTCTTTATAACCAAGAACATCACTCCCCAATAACATGGGTCATCATTACACATCTTCACTTAACTAAAGAGGAATCTGAAAAAGCCCAGAGAACTTAAATAAACTTCCTCAAAGATGTACAAATGAAAAGATATCCATTACAAAATACACCCCACGGGAGAGACTACAGTATAGACTAGTTAAAATCAGAATAGACACAGAGCAGAATGGGAAGGAAACTGCAGAGAGGAGACAAGCAAAAGATTTGTAAAGTGGGAAGGAAACCATGGTGAACAAAGACAAAAGGAACTAAGCAACCAAAGACAACATTGAAGTGAAGGAGATGCATTTCTTTAGAGCCAAACTTTAAATGACAGGATGATGGGAAAGGAAGGGAAATAAACATTAAAAAACACTCAGAACACAAGCTGTGGAGATCCTTGAGTTGCTGTAATTGGTTATGCCATCACTGACACCATTTCCAATCAGTCATATGCTATCCTTAAACATATATAAGTACAGGATCCAGTAAATACTCACAGTGTAACTGGAGCAACACTCTACACAAAAGGTCAATAGGAGTAAGCGTTTTGTATTCTCCCACTGCTAGGCCACTTGGTTGTAGTATTCCCCAACAATGAGACATGGTTCATCAGTGCTTAAGAAAAGCCATGGAACAATAAAACGTTATTATTTCCTCTCACCTGCTTCTAGATACCAGCCCACATTCCAGCAAAGGTTCTGAATTTACTTATCACTTTTAAGGGTCAAATTTAAATTTGCCTGCTGAGCATGTTGTATTAGATTTATATCTAAGTATTTCAGTGTTCTGAGTGATTATAAATGGTATTCTATTTAACAATAAAATAAAATAAAAAATACATTTGCCTGGAAGAAAACTGAGAAAGGAGTAGGGGACCCCACTTTTTTGCCAACAGCCTCTCTAAATATGTATCCTGTCTCTGAGACATTATATATAGTAAAGCATTTATAGCTTTGGCTGTCTATGGAATCCACTCTTGGCAGAAGAGCCTAGAACTCATCCTATAGGAAAGGGGTCAAAACCAGAAACAAACAAGTCTTCAACTGAAGCAGCATAGATTAAAAATAAAATCACAAATCTAGATCTCTGGGTTTTAGATAGTATTAAAAAAATACTAGGTCCCTCAATTTTGGTAGTGTAAAAAAAAAAACCAAACCAAAACAACAAAAAAAACTAGGTCTCCCAATTCTAGATTAAGAGTGACTCCAGTGAGTGAGAAAGCTCAAAGGGCTGGAGAGTATTCATTTGCTTTTAAGGGGTGATTATCACTTAGAAAATATACCTACAGTGAGTTTGGTGAAAAAGGCATTGGTAGGGCTGGCCAGTTAGCTCAGTTACAGTGTGGTGCTGATAATACCAAGGTCCAGGGTTAGATCCTGGTACAGGCCAGCTGCCAAACTTGAAAAAAAAAAAGGCACTGTAATGACTGAACTTGGAGTTTATTTCTGCTTTTGTCTTTACAACTGAATAGGAAGTCACATTCTAATTTTAATTTTATTTGCTCTTCTGTAATATTAGGGTACAATCTCACTTCTACTTTCCAGGGATGCTGTGAAGCAAGTACATAAAAATAACTTGGAGTTTATTTCTGCTTTTGTCTTTACAACTGAATAGGAAGTCACATTCTAATTTTAACTTTATTTGCTCTTCTGTAATATTAGGGTACAATCTCACTTCTACTTTCCAGGGATGCTGTGAAGCAAGTACATAAAAATACCAGTGTATGTATACTGTTTATTTCCTTGAATTTATAAGACTTGCACATTACAGGAGAATAAACTCTATCTGTCCCAGGATTTATCTGACAAATTAAACTGAGGGTAGAATCCTGCTTTTTGAAGATTTTCTTTTAAGCCCAGGCCTGCGAGAAAAGAGGAACTTAGCCTTTTCAGGGAGACTTAAAGGTCATGAAACAGGCCCATATTCCTTTCTGTGAAGCTCTTCTCCTATTTTCAAGCTTGACAAAATTTAAGGAAGGGGGTAACCAGTAACACACACACCTGATCTGACCCAAACCTCAGGAAAGTTCCTTAACCTCTCTGACCCTCTGTTTCCTCATCTATAAAACGGTGATAAATCCCAACTCTTCTGATTAATACCTGTAAAGCACCAACACAAGGACTGGCAGGCATATGGTAGGTACTCAGCTCTAACAGTTCATTTTATGCGCAAGTGTTTCCTCTTTCTCTTTCTTCATTCTCACAGAGGTACCATTTTGCTTTCTGGTTTTTGGCAGTCCACTCTCAGGAAGTTACCTACACCCTTATTGGTAATGACCCAATATTCATGTCCTGGTCCAACATCTCCACTTTGCTCTAGATCAATCTGACCAATCCATTCTAACCTTTAAATGCCCTAAATTGATTATATAACCTTCCCCTCCAAATCTGTTCTTCCTATGTTTACCTGTCTACTTGGTTATCATCCACACAGTAACACACCAAAAAAAAAAAAAAAATCTGGAAGTCAACTGAGCTCTTCTTTCTTACCCTCTGTATGGCCCCACCAAGTTTACTCTCAGGTTCTTAGAGATTCTGCTTCTTCCTTCACTTCTCTGGATGTTCCTTCTATACCTGCTGCCTGTTTGTCCCACATCATGGTGGAGTCCCTTAACGCCTGTCAGAACATCTTAACTGACTGACTTCCTTGCATCCTTCAAAACAGGTAGTACCTTCCTAAAGTTCAAATACTAATCATCCTTTTTGAGGTACAAACACTGGCTTCAGGATAATATCTAAACTCCTTGGCAAGGAATTCAAAGCTTTTTAGGATCTGGGT
This sequence comes from Galeopterus variegatus, assembly GCF_000696425.1. Classification (NCBI taxonomy): domain Eukaryota; kingdom Metazoa; phylum Chordata; class Mammalia; order Dermoptera; family Cynocephalidae; genus Galeopterus; species Galeopterus variegatus. The sequence continues at coordinate 252,095 of NW_007726484.1, forward strand.
CTTGCCTGCCAGCTGCTCCCAACTTGGGATTCTGATATTCCAGGAGTGTCAACCAACTTTAATAACTATGTACTCCTCTACTCAGGCTCTTATTTCTGTCTGAGATGTCTTACCCTCCATCCCCTCAACCTGGGAAATTGTTTTTAATAATTACTTCTTTTTACAAAACTTTCCCAATACTTTTTTTTCCCTCTCCCTATCTCCGCCTCCCCCTCCTTGTCATACCTTTATTAGAACACGTAGCATACAATATTTCACTTAGTTGTTCACCATCTTATCTCCTCTACTCAATGGTAAACCTTTGCAGAGCAGGAACTAAGATTTCTATTACAACCAGGTGCTGACTGTACATGTGACACAGAAACAGACAGAATTTGCTAACCACCCAAAGAGTGAGATAGCCAAGATGAATATGAACAGTATTTGAAGAGCATGGAATGGGAAATGGTATCCACAATAAAGATGTGAACAGATGTTTTGAAAGGAGCCATTTTTAAAAAAACATTTGATCTATAGACTTTTGTAGAAAAAAACTGTGAGGTTTAAAGATCTCCAGGGCCTGGTTGGATAGCTTACTTGGTTAGAGCACAGTCAGATAACACTAAGGTCAAGGGTATGGATGGATCCCCGTACCCACCAGCCGTGCTGCCTCCCCCGCCAAGAGAGTTCCAGGAAATGTAAGTCCAATGAATTACTTTCATCAGAGAAGATTACTGGTAAACAATTAAATGCTTTCACAACAACTGGTATAAAAATATTTCTTACTTATTTCAAGCAGGAGTGGGAGGGGGTAGAAGATGAGTTTGGGGAGAAATGAGTCTCACAAAATGAGAGCTACTTCAACTCAGCATACATTAACTTTAACCAAATTAAAATAACATTAAACCAAATTCAACTTATAATAAGTTGAAACAACTAAGTGCAAAGCTAGAAATGAATTATTTTAGTTCAATTCCTACTTTCAAACTTGGATATGAAGTCTGTGACTTCAGTATTTCTGAGGTAAAAAGAAAACCTCCTTACTTTGAAAACAAGCTCCCTCCCTTTGGACTAGATGCAGTTCCAGATTATTTCCATAATATAGAAAATCTTAGTTGCAGACTCAATTAAAAGAGAAACTGGAGAACCAAAAAACAACAAAATATGTTTAACTTATAAATAACAGAATCAAGACTAAGTGCAGGCAATACAGGACACTCATGGATAAGAAAAGTCAGGAAGAAAGAAAATGTCATTTTCTAGGTCTCCAGTATGTGAAATAGTCGAGTAAGAATTGGAAAGGCAACCAGCAGTTGAGGGCAGTGTCATCCCAGAACCAGCTTCTGAAGGTGGGGAAGGGGGCCAAAGACACTCATTCTTTCCAATCTACATTTTCTGAATGTTTCCCCAGGGCAAGGTAATTGACTGAGGCCTCAGTTTTATCTTCTGTAAAATGTCTACTTCCCAATGTTGTGAGGACAACAGCCAATATTTACCAACCACGTTACTTGCTTAATTATTTACAACCCTATGAAATAAGTATTATTGCCATTTTACAGATGAGGAAACTGGACCACAAAGTGATTTACCTAAGATGATCACAGCTTTGGAATCTAGGCATTTTTAACCCCAGAAACCTCTGAACTAACCTAGTGCTTCAACAAATCTGTTTCTTTTCTCCTTAGCCAATTATATTCCTACCATCTCTTAAGGAAAAAAGAAAATGACATATTTGTAAAGCAACCTATGTGCCTGGCATGAATTTATCCACATAACAGCCTTTTGAAGTTGGTTTAGGTTTCAAAATTAGATTAAGCTTTCCCCAGCAAAAAACTTATTTTACATGTAAAATCATTCTCAAGTTGCTTTTCTGACATAAATTTTATGCTTGAGTTTGAGCCCCATGAGTCAGGTTTTCCAAGGACCTGATAACAACTCTGGGAAAAAAAACCTGACCATCCAGGTTCCAAATACATAGAATTAAGAATACTAGGCAACAGCAGCCTCGAGCCCTACTGTTCACCAAGGTTCTAGAATATACTACACACTGAGCTTTTCATCTCCAAACTCCCACGAAAGTAATAAATACAAAGAGACAACAGTCTGCATGTCTTTCCCACCCTCAATACATTCACCTTGATAAGCCAAATCTGTTGTACATATCATCTGATTTTTTTTTTTTTTTTTTTAAAGATGACCGGTAAGGGGATCTTAACCCTTGACTTGGTGTTGTCAGCACCACGCTCAGCCAGTGAGCAAACCGGCCATCCCTATATAGGATCCGAACCCGGGGCCTTGGTGTTATCAGCACCGCACTCTCCCGAGTGAGCCACGGGCCGGCCCTCATCTGATTATTAAAAACAAAAACCATTAAACGCTACCTGTTGTATTTGAAATTTCCTGGAATAAAATTCTAGCCATAACTTGGCTATAAAATACTAATTAAAAAAACAAGTCAAAGAATCTCAGTGTATTTACAAAGCACCTCATATGCATTTTAAATACATGACCCAAAGAAATAACTGCCCAAAGGAACGCTAAAATTATAAAATACAAATTTTTTCATTTTCTTGACATGCTTGCTCTTTCTATTCACTTCAGAAATTTACTAATAATGATTGTCTTTCGGTATTTGTACATTTGGTTAACCAAAGCTTGGGAGAAATGTTTATTTAATAACAATGAAAAGAAAAAACCGGATTTCAATTTGTATGGATTATTTTGGGGGGAGGTAGACAGGGAATCTAAGGACATTATTATATTCTAGTAAAGTCCATTTTCAGATTCTAACCATTAAACATAATTCAATGCAGGAGAAATCAGGAAAAAAAGCAACAGAAATGGTGCTGCTTATTGGATGTCTAGACTGCAGGCAAACCCCAAATACCAAAGAAGCATCCATGTGTCAAACCAGCATAATTTGAGCTATGCCTGGGGCGACATACAAAAAAAAGTTAGCTTGAAAAGAAAATCTAGGAGGGGTATCCAGAAGGTCAATCCCAGTTCACAGGAACTGTTAAGAAGCTATCAGGGTTAGCTAGCCATTACCCTGTGTCATCTTCATGAGCAGCTTCCTCCTGAGCCACCTTAGGCCCAACTCCCTAAATGCTTCCTTCTTCAAGGTCATTCTGAGAAAAGGCAGTGGATAATCACCAAACACTGAGTCACGCGTACCTTTCAGCCAAAAAAGACCCCCCTTCCCCAAATTATTATGTAAACATTTTAAATGCCATCAGGCTTTTCTCCAGATTTCCATCAGAAACAAAACTCTCAGACTTTTGATTGAGCAACTAACGTATTCGGTTTAGCCACATAAATTAATAAAACGCTTTTCAGGCCTAGCAAACTGCAGTTCAAAAACAAGTGCCTTCACTGTCCTTCTAATGACAAGGTCAAACTTACTTATTTATTTATGTTTTATGTTATTAAAAGAAAAAGGGGGAAAAAAGTTTTTCTTAACCTCCCTTAGCACAATGTGAAGACAGGGAGAAAGGACTGCTGGGGTAAAACTGTCTCGGACAGGATCCATGTTTGACTCAACAGTAATTCCTAATCTTCAGAGTGCCTGTAGTAATGAAAGGTTAAAGGGAGAAAATAAAAACAAAGAAACTGACTGGGGTCATAGTTACCAGAACAAACTCTGCACCGCCCTACCACCCCAAGAAACCAACCCCCCCAACCAAAACAAACCTTGTCCTTCCCGATTCCCCCTCCTACACGTAAACACACAAAGAAACCAGCGGTGCGCACAATTCGCCCACAGTCCTCACTTCCCTTAGCAGGACAACGGGGAGCCCCGAAACTTCCCCACGGTGGCTTTTCGGGTGGCGTCGGGGCTGGGTCCCCTGGACGTGCGGGCCACAGGTCGGCTGGGGAGGTGCTAGCCGCAGTCGCCCGTTTCCCCGAAAGCAGCAAAACGCCTCCCCGATCCTCCCCGGCCCGCGGACCCCCTCCCCCCAGTGCACCTCCCCCTCGGGCACGCGGCGACCGCTGAGAGAGACGCCAAGCCAGCAAATAGAAATGCTCCCTGGCGGATCTGTTGGTAAATAAGACATCTCGAGCCGGGAAGAAAGTTCCAGTGAGGACTGCTCGCCAGGGCGAGGGCAGCGAGAGGTGAATCGCGTCCCTCGCCGCCTCCTCCCTCACCTGCGCCGGAACAACGGGCCCCCGCGCCCGCCCTCCCGCCGCCCGGCCCGGCGCCTCCCGCAGGCCGCGCCTCCCTCACGCAGCGCTGCCGAGGCTTGTTCCTCCTCATGGCTTTGCCCTGACGTAATTCAAACATGGCAACAGTTCGACTTCAAAGGCGAATCCACAGACCTCCCAGACACAGGCTTCGGGCCACGGGTAACGGGCCGAGCAGTCCGGGCCACGCTCCCCGGCCCCTCGGCCGTCGCGGGCGCCGGGGCTTGAAGGGCCAGAGGCTGGCCGCTGTCTCCCTCGGCCGCCCGGGCGCCCGGAGCGGGGAAGCACGCCGCCTCCCTGCGCACCAGCATGGCACCTCACACAAGTAGCGCCGCCAAAGTTTCCCCACCAGAGGCCGAGGGACAAAGCCCCTCCCGAAACTCGCCCGAACTTCGGAGGCCCCCGACCCGGATGGCCCTCCGCCCGGGCGGCCGTCCCGAGCGCCGCGGGGCCCTCACGGGCACATGCAGCTCTTTGTTTTCTGTCCAGCCAGGCGCTGCCTACGTGCAGCATCAGGGATGTCGGAGTGCTTCCGTGGGGCGAGACACTTGACCAACACCCCGGGGAGGGGCCCGGACCCCGAGCCCCGAGAGTCCGGGGCCCGGTCCTCCGCTCCGCAGCGGGCCCATTTAATCAAAGTTTTGTAATGTCCTTGATGAGAAACGCCCGATTTACCCGCCTCACACAGGCGGAGAGTTGGCGACTTTCACTCTGCTTTTTAAACTGGCAAGACGCCATCATCGCCAAACCACATTGTCCTGCCGGCCGGACCTACCGACGGCGGCCGCATCCCACTGCTAACAAGGAGCTGGACATTCAGACCAAGCCCAGGGTCGCAGCCCCAAGCACGTGGTCTGTCAGGTCAAGCACAAAAAGCAGAGCCCTGCGGAGTTCGCTCACTCCTCCGCGCAGGCAACTGCCTCCATCCCAGTCAACTTGGCTTCCCTGGCCATCTTAAGCCGCACACGGCCGCCCTAGAAATAGGGAGCCCTGGCCCCGGCGCCCACGCCTACGCTACAGGTGAATCAATAAAGGGGTGGCAAAACTTCGGGCTCCAAAGCGGCCTCGGACGCCAGCCGCCCCGGGGCGCGGTCGGAGGACAGCGGGCGCGTGGAAGCCGGGCTGTTTTCAAGCGACCGCGTGTTGCTCTCATTGTCGCATCCGCATCCCTCCGGAGTTGAGCAAACAACGCCACGCCGCGTGCGCTCCGGTGGAGCCCAGCACTGACCCCCAAAGGCCGACTTAAACCCCCTCACGCCGCCAGCTCGGAAGGGGATGGCAACTTAGTTTTCGAGCAAACGGCGTTTATTGTCCCCCCCCATCAAAACACGCGCAGGGGGCTGTAACCAAGTAAAGCACGAGGTTTAACAACGGCGCCGACCCTGCCCCGGGCTCGCGCCCACGCGGACGCACCGACCCTGCCGCCCCGCGACTGCCAGCAAGTCGTTTTTCCCTCGGGCCTCGCAGCCACCGCGCTCCTTTTCGCTAGAGAACACTGCGGCTGAGAAAAGTCATTGTCACCTTCAGCGTGGATCCCTCAACTCCGCGACTCCTCAATGATTTCCAGGCTCCATTCACTTCCCCCACCCCCTGACTTTCGGTTTGCCTCAAATACCCTCCTTTAATTAATAAACACTAAACGTGTATACAAAAGAATCTGGGGTCTGAAGATCACAAAAGCAGCTCTTACAGCAATGCCATCTCCAAGACAAAACTTCCTGTGTGGGGTGTGTATGTGTGTGTGTGTGTGTAAGGACGAAGGGAGGTGGGTGAGGTGAAAAGAAAATAAAAAAACACTGAAATCAAAGCCTCCTGAGACAGTTTTGCACCAGAGTAGTGGTTAGAGTCACTCACCTCCCAAAAGCAGCCGTTCCACGCGCAGTAACGTTCCCGAGCTGCGGAGTGCACGCCAGGCAGCGCCCCCCCTCCAAGCGCTCCCTCCTTCCCAACTGCCTTGTGTAGAAAGATTGTCTCCTGCAGTTCTGCAGTTGCTACCGCTGGCCGGGAAGGTGTAGATTCCGCTTTCCCTCTGCGCACGCGCGGCTCCCGGTACAAAATTCTCCTGAATCGAGCTTATTTGCATGCGGGCGCGCGCGCGTCGCGGGCTGGGAGGGGAGAAGGCCCGGCGGCCGCGCGCGCTCCCGGGCCCTCTATTGTCCTTTTAAGGGGAGAAGCGCCGCGGCGCGGGAAACGCGGCGGCCAGAGGGAAACGGGGGCGGGGACTGCTTACTACGGCGGACATCACATAAACAAACGCTCCCTGGCCAAAGGTGGCGGCGAGGGGGAGTGGCGGGATAGGAGAGACGGAGAGGTTAAGCAACCGAGGGAGAAAACTGGGCTGCGTGACGTGCTCTCCACCCCCGAAGTTCTTAGGGCGCACCATGTAGCGTTGAAAAATAGTTTGAGAGCTGCTTTTGCAAAATCCTCAAACCTGTGTCCAGTTTCTGACTTGAGGTCACAGAATAGATGGTCCTGTAAGTGCCCAGTCTGAACTGTACGAATCCCACGTTTCCTAAATTTTGTTTGAAGTTGGGTTTTTGAAGCTTTTTTTTTTTTTTTTAATCCTCTGAGGCCAGCAGGGGTTTAATTTTCATGCAGTTTTAATGAGTCGTTTACTAACGTCCCATTTTGTTACCCTATCCATCCACTAACTCCCACTTGCCCTTCTCAAACAGTAACCCAGCCCATAACAATCCGATTTTTTTTTCTCCACTTCGGCCTTAAGACTGCAAGGCTTTCCGAGTTGAATGGTTGTTAATTTCCGTGGGAACAGAGCCGCTTTCTTAAAAGACTAGTCAGTGGAAAGCCAGTAATCTAGGGACATGCATACCTCCTCCAGCTGCTTGTAAAGGGTGTTCCACTTGCCCAGAAATAATACCGATGGTCTTGGGAATTGAAAAAGCAGGGAGTGAGGTGCAGACTTTTCCTTGTGGAATATATGATAATTCAACAATCTAAACGCTTCTAGACCCAGAAAACAAACAAACAAACAAACAAGAACGTAAGTAACTCTTCTCAGATTGACAAATGATTGTGACACACCTAACACCAACAGGCAGAGACCCCGGTTTAATGGTAGAGAGAGGGTGGGAAGAAAGGAAGGATGTTTTTCCTGGAAACTTGATATTGGTCCCAAGGTACATAAGTGTGAAAATCAACCATAAAACTTAATCATCTGCTGACAAGTTTCATTGCTTTCACTGTAGTGTCAACAATATGGATTTTAATAGATACTTCTGAAACGCTAATTTAATTCAACAGCCAATTCCTAGTACATACAGTACAAACCCATTTCTGAAGTCCTCAACCAATGCTTCCCTTTTTCTTTATATTCTGTAACATACTATTCCTGTAACTGTATATGAAAACTATATTTTAAATACCCACAAAAGAGATAAAAAACTGACACCTCTCACTACACATGAGCTCCTTAAGAGCACGGATTTTACATTTTACTCATTTTTGTATTTCAGTGCCTAAAATAGTGCACAGCAAATAATTGATTCTGAATAACTGCTTGTAAAATAATAAGTCAATATACATTTTCAAATTTTTTATAGGTTTATCTCAAGTCATAATGACTTTAGTTTACAATTTTTGTATATGACCTAGAGTGAGTTCAAAGGTTATAATAATCACTTTGATATGATGCCGTCTCTGTCCCTTTCATAATAAAAATGAATAGTCTTAAAAACTGTTTATGGGCTTCCATTGGTGGCAAACTGCACCTTAAACATAAATTCCTACCTTTTTTTTTTTTTTGGAAAGGGGATGCGAACCCTTGACCTTGGTATTATCAGCACCAGCTCTAACCAAGTGAACTAACCAGCCAGCCCCCTACCTTCTTTTTAAAGAGAATTTTAAAAGATGTCCTGAATTTTCTCAAATATTTACTTGGTTCATGACAGATACTCCAGAAATAATGTCAAATTATTGTATGCCTCTGAAAGTGTGAAAATTGTAAATATTATAACATTATTTTTTAAACTTGATTAATGCTTACAGGATATATAAGTAGAAAATGTACCTTTAATGCCCTTTTTCTTGAAGTCTATGTAAAGAATATACACTGTAATCTAGAGAAGGAATAAACTCAAATGTGCAAGCAATGCAGGAATTGTAGTACTTAGGACATAGTGTTCAGATAAGCAAGTACTAGGAAGCTCCAGAGCTACTGAGCAAGACTTCATATAGCAAGACTTCCTCTGCTCTGAAAGTAGAGGTCAAGAGTAATCTGGGTAATTTTTGTAGGAAGGGTAGCAACGAAATCTTTAAAGAGAAATTTGAATTCCTTGGAGTTTTGTTTTGTTTTTTAACAACTACCTGCTATTTTTGAACAACCAGGTGCATTCCAAAGGTTCCTTTGTTCATTTTGTTGCTTGAACATGTTGTTACTTACGGCTGGCCCTACCCAGGGCCAATAGCTCATTTACGGGCTACTTTAAAATACTATTACCTAAATAACCCAAGTGAATTTCTCTCAAGAAAGGAAGGAAGAAAGGAAGGGAAGAAAAGGAAGAAAGGAAAAAAAGAAATAACATATATATATTTGGATTGTAGAAGACTGAATTACACCATGCTAGAAAAATATCTGAGTATTTTTTATTGACTATAGTTCCATGTTCAATTCATAATAAGATCTCAAAAATGTTCAATTTGAGGGCTGGCTGGTTAGCTCAGTTGGTTAGAGTGCAGCCTTGTAACACCCAGGGCATGGGTTCGGATCCCCATTCAGCCCAGCTGCAAGAAAAAAAAAGAAAAGGAAAAACTTTTGAAATTGAATTTATAGCTAAGAAGCCAAATAATGGTTAAGCCAGCTACTTTGATTACAGTGTATTGTCCCACTGTAGAATTATCCTTCACGCTTGAACATTTCCATTCATTTAGCAAACGTGAAATCATTTCAGAACTATAAGGATTCAAGCTGCCTTACCTTTGTAATTTGTTTCTACATAACTCTATTTTATTTGCTACTTTTTCTTCTGTAGAATTTATTGTCTTCTTTTGAGATTTAACTATTGTCAGCAGCTTTAGAATTTATTATAATATTCTTGGAATGGAAGATAAATTGTATATAAAGGACTGAAAAGGACAATTCTTGCTTACTAGTGAAGGATATTATCAGCAATTTAGAAATGTTTGTAATGACAATTAAAACTGATGATTGTTCTTCAAATAAAAGCTGATATCTTCAGCAGAGGCAGGTAACAACCACATCAAAACATTTTTGTTGAGCCCAGGAAAAAGCAGATTATTATTATTAAACATTGCGTTTGGTTCCTTGGTGGGTAATAGCTAAAGACTAAGAGCTCTTTTCCTCACACGAAAACAAGTACAGTATTTTGTTACTTATTTGTTTAATTCCCTTTGAAGTTCAAATAGCAAGTGGTCAGAGCAAGTCAGATAATTTTACATTATGAGGGATAGAATTGGTTATGCTGTCTAAGATACCCCAATCCTCCTACAACCGTTGACAGCTGCCAGAAAAAGGTATTTATTACTTAATTGAAATTAACTTTTCAAATTTCCGAACTTAAGGACTTAAAGAATTGTCACAAAATACTTCTTAGAAAGAGTAACTTCGGAAATAATAGCGATTTAAAGTTTTATACTACTATCTTATGACGTTTGAATAGCATACTTTTTTTATTTATTTACTTATTGGTGGCTGGCCGGTCCAGGGATTTGAACCCTTGACCTTGATGTTATAACACCACACTCTAACCACCTGAACCAACTGGCCAGCCTAGGATACTCTTAAATAATAAAATTACTGGAAACAAAAATAGTTTTAAGAAACACATTGAGAAACTAGAATGAGTTCACAGGACAGTAAATCAAGACAATGAAGGACAGAAACCACATCATAAAAGTAATAATAGAAGGGCCGTGTTTTGATTGAGCAAGAGAGAAATCTTTGAGTATCTAAAGGACTATTATTAGTAGAGTGAATGGGCTTATTGTTTTATGCTTTGAAACAAAATTAGTCTTGAAAATCACAAGAATGTTGGTAAACATGAGAAAATTTTCTAAACATACAAGTAGTCCAAGGATGGTTCAGGATACTTCAGAAGACAACTCTGCATCAGTAATGGTATTCACTAAATAAATAAATAAATAAACATACGAAACCAAGATCATCCTTCTGTTCAATGAATTGCATTGTTTACAATGTAAAGCTAGCTAAACTCCAAACTCTATTTTTTCTTTTTGGTAGCTGGCCTTGACCTTGGTGTTGTCAACACCACACTCTAACCAGCTGAGCTAACTGACCAGCCTTAACCTCCAAACTCTTGTTGAATTTTATGAATCTGTGAGGAATTGGCTAAATGAGTGGTACCAACAGTGCCTCAAGTTCAGGAGAGGGATTTTTCTTTGTGGCTGGAGAGATTAGGAGTGTCTTTTTGGAAAGGATGGGATTTGAGCTTGAACATGAATTCATTCATTCATTCAACAAATGCTATACTTACTGAGTATCTACTAAGTACCAGGCTCTGACAATAAAATGACAAGCAAAGCAGAAACCATCTTTCACGGAATGTGGGAGGCAAGCTTTCCAAATAACCACATAAATATACAGTAAATACAAAATGAGAGGAAAAAAAAAAAAAAGTACCAGGATTCTAACCATGTTTAGCAAACGGATCTGATCTAAGCTGGAGGTAAGAGAAGGCTTCTTTAAGGGAGTGAAGTTGAATTATCAATAGGATTAAATGGAGAACTGGAGAGAGAGAGTTGTTGAACCAGTGACAACTTCAGGAACAAGGTCTTAGAGACAGCCATGAACTTAGGGTGGCAGGGAAAGATATGACTAGGAGAAGAAACATGTCTTTGACTGAATAAAAATCCTGTTTGAGGGAAAAGATGATGTCAGGTGTTGGAGACAGAGAAATCAGGATGTAAGCCCTATTGATTTTGCAGTTACAATGAGTTGGAAGTAGTTGCATGCCAAAAACCTACACAAGAGACAAACCCCTACGATTAGGTCACAATTGGCTTAATCAATATATGCTGCTTCTACAAAACTTCGGTTTTCTAAATGTCAATAAGTTAATCCCCAGCCATAAAGTCCACTTCCTGGAAAAGCCCCTGTTTTAATTATGCAAGTCATTACTGAAGGCAAGCATGCTACATCACCAACAGATGAGCAAGTGGAGAAGCAGACACATATAAAGAAAATCAAAGAAACATGCTGCATTGCCATTTCTGAGAACTCTGGGAATGAAATATCAAGGAATTTAGAAGAACGTAATATTTTGCTGACAGTCAATTTTAAAAACATTTTTAAAACAATGTACATTAATTTTTAAAAGTAGAGTGCAATCTCACAGCTTAGATGAGCAAATAAGAGTTGTTGGTTTCAAGGTTTCTAGATATATTGTTCACTATGTAGTATATCTAAATATATTGGTATATCTAGATATATTGTCAATTTAGCTGTGCTTTAGTGCTCTAGAAATGGGAATACACATAAAGATGAAACTGAGGTAATCAGCGTCCCATATGGCATTTCTGGCAATGGTTGGAAAAGGTGGTATTAACATCAGAGAGTAAACATATTGCCTACTGTCTTCCTAGAAGTTAAGGTGCAGTATATGAACATATTTTAAGTTTTTCTACAGAAATAGGATTAGGAAATATATCTCAGGTTGTACTGAAAGTAGGGAAGAGTGTTAGTACTCAAACAATTTTTTGAGAACTGAAAGTCTACTGTAGTGCCAATAATATAACCTATAGTTAAACTAATAATTAACAACATAAGATTTTGTGGAAGAAATTAGAGGACTATAAGATCTTTAAAACTATTTCTGAGGGGCTGACCCGGTGGCGCACTGCTACAGTGCGCCGCTTGGGAGCGTGGCGGCGCTCCCGCCGAGGGTTCCAATCCCACATACAGACCGGTTCCGCTCACTGGCTGAGCGAGGGGTGGGCGCAGCACCGAGGGTTGCGATCCCGTTGCCAGTCCCGGTCCGGTACGGGCGCGACACTGAGGGTTGCGATCCGTTGCCGGTCACGAAAAAAGACAAAAAGGAGAAAAAAAAAAAAAATACTATTTCTGAAAAAAATACATTCTTTGAAATTTTACGTTCCATGGTTTCTTCAAATCTAGAAGAGCTGCCAGTCCTGCTACAATGAGTTTCAGATATTAAATAATTAAATGTTTTTTGTCCAAATTCCTGATATGGAGAACTGAATATAAATAACATATGTTCCTGTTAACTCTTACCATAATTGACATAATATAACAAAAGAGAAAATTTATAAACTTTTCCCTATTTTGGGTGTATCATGAATATTAAAAAAGAATACTGCAATTAAAGAATGGAATTCAAAATTTACATCAAATAATTTTTTAATCAGAGTGAAAAAACTCAAAAGACATAAAAGAGTAATAAATTTAACTACATAAAAGTTTTAAATTTGTACATGGAAGAAAATTCCATATAGCAAAAGACAAAAAAGTCAAACACGTTCCTGAACCGGCCAGTCGCCAAAAGGTCAAACATAAATTTTACAAGATAATTTCTTAATATCAGTAAAGTAAAAGAAGACTTAGTTCACCCAAAAGAATATAAATGAAAATGAGTATGTGGAAAGATGATGAACTTGATTCATAATAACTTTATAATAATATTATTTATAAAATTTATAATAACTTTACTCTCATAATTTTTAAATATAAATTGAATCGACCACTTTTTATCTAGATTTGATTGCTAATAAATTTGTTTCATAATATCCAGGGTACATGACCATGTAAAAAAAGAGAAACCCTCATACTCTATTATTGGGACCATAAATTATTTGTTTCATTAAGACAACAATCTAACATCATCTATTAAAATTTAAAAGTGTTTGGTTTCACTTCTGGGAATTTTCCTTAAGATATACTTGTATATGGGCACAGAGGTATATGTATAAGAATATTCACTCCAGCATTATTCATAATGGAAATTAAGAACGGAAACAACTCAAATGCCATCAATATGGAATTGGTTAAACAAATGATGGAACATCCACAAAATCGAATTCTATGCTGCTGTTACAAAGAATGAGGTTGCTTTATATATACTGACATAGAAAGATATTAACAATATATTAAGTGGATAAAAAGCAGTTTGCAAAACAATGGAATGGTAGGCAAAGTATGATTTCATTTGAAGGGCAAAAAGGATATAAATATATATATAAATATAAATATAAATATATATATAAATATATATATATGGGGTCTTCAAAAAGTTCATGGAAAGATTTGTATTATATTTTAATTCCATTTTTCCATGAACTTTTTGAAGTACCCTCATGTATTTATTAATGTATAATTGACATACACATACAAACACATATTATGTGAGTACACTAGTATATCATGTGTTTGTATACACATAAAAAGTGATTGCAAGGAGACATACCACAGTGTTAATCACAGTTACCTCTCAGGATAGAAGGGTGAAAGTGGGAGAAGTGACTTGTATTTTATATAATTTTGCCTTCTTTGAACTTTTATGAGCATCAATTACTTTTATAATATAAAATATTTTAAAGTGGAAAAACACCTGTTAAAACACATGTAGTTCATTAGGAATACAAGCAACATTACTAAAAGAAAAGTGTTTGTATTAATTTAACAAATCAATTACCTAGGTAGCTCTCAGCTTCTTGAACCCAAGATCCACATCTGGTTTGGCTTTAAAGCTTCCAAAGTATCTTGTACAGTACCTGCTTAAATAAATAATACCTATTGATATAAAACCAAGATATAAAACCAAGAAGTGTGTAAATGCGCTTCTTTCTTTCCTCTCCCTGGAATTCCCTTCCCCCCTCATCTCTGAATGTTTAAATCCAACCCATCCTTCAAGGCCTGACTCAAATGCCAGCTCAGGTTCAGATATAATTATCATTTATTGATTGCCGGCTCTGGATCTAGCTTTACTCTATGTGTTTCCACATGTTTTATCTTACTTCATTGTTTAAAATCTTCACCATAATCCTCTGACATAGATGCCAGTCTCTTTAATTTACATATGAAAAATGGTCTTTTGCAGTTATGAATTTTATTCGGTGTCGCATGTGTCATAGTTGAGTGGTAGAGGTGAGATAGGAAACCGTATTTCTTGACCTGGTTCATTCCACTTTATTACATGGACTTTGCCCTGGTCTCTCAAACAGGAAGTAATATTTTCCTCCTCTTAACCCGTCTAATACTTTGTCGGTGCCTCTTAAAGCATGTATTAATTTCTACTTTATATTTCAGTTGTGGTTAGCCTAGTTTCTCTATATGAGAATGAGAGCCGACTCTAATAGTTTCAGTCCTTGGAGGACATGAAAATCACCTGTGAACTTTTAACAAACACTTACACTGCAGAAAGACAGGAATCAGAATTTCTGCAGTTGGTTCTCAGTTATCTGCATGTTTAAAAGCCTGCATAGTTGATCTGATACACACCAAGGGTTGAGGACTGCTAGCTTCATCCAAGTCTGATTCATCTTTAAATTTCCATAGTGCCTTGCAAGAAATAGATGCCTAATAAATATTTGTTAAATGACTCATTATCATTAATGGTTTTTGTAAATCCAAATATAGAATCAGAGCTGTCTTTACTTAAACAAAAGTCCAAGTGTTTGGGTGATGGGACACTGTGAGGATCAGATGGTTTAAACTATAGGGAGCTACAGGGTAGACTATAAGGATAAAAGTGATACAGAAGTGTGCTCAAACACACCTGAGATATTAACATAGAAACGGCCACAGGAATCAGGAGAACAGGCTTATCAGTTCATTCCCTTAGGCTAGAAGCTGCCCTTTCCTGATGGCTCTGCTCTTTCTTTTCCTCCGAAGGGCACTTTTATTTTATCCAGTTCACACCTGCTTAAAAATGTTTATGATATATTGGAAAGATAAAGAGTTTGGCTTGGCTCCCCCAAATTCTCTGGACTTGTAAGACAGCAAAAGAGGACTAGTTCATGATGACAGTGCTTTGAAAAAGAATGAATTGATCTGGGATGGGGAAGGGGGCTTAAGGAGACAAAGGCAGGAATGTGGTTGAACAGGACTGACCACATGCGCACCATGAAGTATGGTGTTCCTGACTAAGAAATCCCCTACTCAGTTAATCATTTTTGGTGATATTTCAGCCTCTTGGCCAGATACTTTTACAATAACAATCAAAAGCTGTGTGTGTGTAACATCAGCTGATGCTTCACTTTTCTCAATCAACCATTTACGTTAAACATCAGCATAAAAAATCTCACTGAAGATTGTCGCATAGATTTGACCTGAAATGGACTGCTTTTATTACATAGGAATGATAGCGTTGGCCCACAATTAGTAGAGTATACATTTGAGTTGTTTTTTATATTTTTCACAATAATAACCATTATTTAATATTTGTGTATGCATACAGGGGGTCTTCAAAAGGTTCATGGAAAGATTTGTATTATCTTCTAATTAGATTTTTCCATAAACTTTTTGAAGTACTCTCCTACTTTGCTGTATGATAAGGATCCACAATATTATAAAATATACTTTCTACCCTTAATGGTCTTCCAGCCCCAAGAAGGAGACATAACAGTTGCATAAAAAGTAAATACCCAAATACCCAGAATGAAATAATACAAGCTCTGTATCAAATGAAGCATACTCACCAGTATTCCTATATGAGCTCAGAGGGTCTGTGTCCTTAAGGAGCATGTAGGGAAACCAGAGAGATGAATAGATAATTTCAGCACAACACGATAAAGTACTCACAAGGGAGCACAGAGCTGGAGCACTTCGGCCCGGTCTGGTGTTCAGAGAAGGTCTGGAGAAGGTGCTGCTTGAGTGGATCTGAAAGGATGCAAATGAAGTTGTCAGGTGAACAAATTGGGCAGGATTTTCCAGGCTGCAGGAACAGCTGATGCAAAAGCCCATAAGTACAGAAAAAGCATGTCATGTTCAAGGAACATGCAGAATTATTACAGTGTCAAGTGCATGATTGGATTTGTGGGAGATAAGTCTGGTCAGGTCACAGAGGGCCTGTGAGCCATGTTAATAAAGAGCTTGGACTTGGGCTATAGGCAATGGGAGCCACTAAAAGCATTTAAGCAGGGGAGTGACATGGTTAGATTTATGATTTTAAGTAATTCTAGATGCAGTATGGAGTACCTATTAAAATGAAATAAGACTGGAGGCAAGCAAATCAGTTAAAATTACATTTTAGTTATATGTAGTTTAGGCAAAATATCATTAAGGGTCATAACTGGACAAGAATGAAGAGAAGAGAGAGGCTGGACAGTTAGCTCAGTTGGTTGGGAGGAGAGGATAGATAAGAGATTTTTTTTTTTTTTTTAAGATGACCAGTAACAGGATCTTAACCCTTGACTTGGTGTTGTCAGCACCACGCTCTCCCACTGAGCGAACCGGCCATCCCTATATGGGATCTGAACCTGTGTCCTTGGTATTATTGGCACCGCACTCACCCGAGTGAGCCACGGGCTGGTCCAGATGAGAGATTTTTTTAATGAAGAAAAAGAACAAGAACTTGGTTATTGGCTAAATGCATATGAAGGAGACCAAGAATTCTAGAATAATTGCCATGTTTCTAATTTGGATGGTGGTCACATGCACAGAGATTGCGAAAACTAGAAAATGAACAGGTTTAGGGAGGAAGATGATCAGATTTGATTTGGGGAAGGGAATGAGAGAGAGCAGAAACTAGAGAGGGATGAAAGCTCAAAGGAAGTTTCTTGTGTGTTCATGTTTTAGTGCATAAATAAATTGAGCATATTCATAGGCTTGGACACAGGATTGTATTTTATGCTACATAGTAGGCACGTGATAACTATTTGTCAAAAGAATGGAAAGAGTTGGTTGGGAGGGAGAAATTGGAGATAAACAGAGAGCATGACTGATAAGGTCCTGGGGAAAACAATATGCAGTGGTGTCTTCGTCTGTTAGGGCTGCTATAGCAAAATACCACAAAATACCGGGTAGCTTATAACCCACAGAAATTTATTGCTCACAGTTCCAAAGGCTGCAAGTCCAAGCTCAGCGTGCCAGCATGGTTGGGTTCTGCTGAGGGCCCTCTTCTGGATTGTAAACTTCAACTTCCTGCTGTGTCCTCACATGGTAGAAGGGACTAGCTAACTCTCTTGGATCTCTTTTTCAAGGGCACTAATCCCACTCATAAAGGCTTTGCCTTCATAATTTTATCACCTCCCGAAGTCCCCACTCCTGACCCCATCACCTTGGGGGTCAGATTTACAACATATGAATTTGGTGGAGACACAAGCATTCAGACCATAGCAAGCGGCATCAGGAGCAAAGGTGGATGAGCTGGTCTTCAGCAATAGAATGATATTTCATCCTCTGAGACTTATGGGGAGGATGTGGCCAAGGTGAAAACTGAAGCCACATTTTTAGGAGGGGAGAAACTGAGATACCTGTTGTTTGATGGCCTTGATTTTCTCAATGAAATGGAAGCAAGATAATTTGCTTAAGAGTAAGGGTCAAATGCTTGAGTGGATTGAGAAGACTTGTAAGGGAACCATTGCTGAGTGGAATGAGAGAGAGTACTAACCAAATTTTTCTCCCCTACCAGAACTCAGGAGTTCCAAAGACAATAGATTACTAGATAGGTGGGAGAGAGGATATGGATGCAAATGAATGGAGGATGTTGGAGAGAGAGTGGTTTAAACAATCAACCAGTGCTGGTTGGAATTAAGGAAGTAGGAAAGATGGGGCAATGTGGTAGGCTGAATTAATGGCTTCCGAAGACATCCTAATCCACAGAACCTCTGATATGGATTGTGTCTCCCAAGTTTTATGTATTAGTAACTTGATCCCCACTGTAATTGTTAAGAGAGTGGGAAATCCTATTATTGTAATTGAAAGATGGGGCCTTGAAGAAGTGATTAGACTGTAGGACCATGCCTAGTGAATGGATTAATAATGGTGGTCAGGAGCACGGTTCTGAGGGCTTTAAAAGGAGAGCACATGAGAGGTTAGTCTCTCTCTGCTCTGCTGTTTTCTGCCATGCAAGACCCCTGGGTCACCGTCACCACCACCAGTACCCTTACCAGATGTGTCTGTCCCCTGGACTTTGGAATTCCCATCCTCAGAAACTGTAAGCAATAAATTTTGTTTTCTTATAAATCACCCAGTTTCAGGTAATTTTGTTATAAGCAACAGAAATGGACTAATATATATGGCAAAAGGGGTTTTGCAAAAGTGATTAAATGAAGGGTCTTGAGATGGGGAGATTATCCTGGATTACCTGGGCAGGCCCTAAATGTCATCACAAGTGTCCTTATAAGGAACCCAAGTCCAGCTGCCTGCCACAAACAAAAACAAATGACCCAAAAGTCAAATTGTTGGTGAAGGGCTGGCTGGTTACTCAGTTGGTTAGAGTGCAGCCTTATAACACCAAAGTCATGGTTCAGATCCCCTTATCAGCCAGCTGCAAAAAACAAACAAACAAAACCATGTTGGTGGAATAGGAAGTCAGCTTTATCCAGCAATACCAGTGACCAGAGGAGAGATGTTGGACTAACCCACTTCTCTGGTAAACCTGAAGAGGAACGGGCAGGCTAAAGCCATCTCAAAGAGTCAGATTTACTGAGAGGTTTTTAAAGAGGGGATTGAGGGAATGGAGTGTGGGAAGTGAAAAGTAGGAGGGAGGGGCACGTGTAAGGGGCCAGGTGCACATTCTCTGCTCAAGGCTCCCTCTGGCTTCTGTTCCCACTCTTGGTGTTATCTTAGGGGCCTGCTGGAGGGGTGGAGTCAGCACAGCTTTACTGATGTCTGCCTTGGTTTCTCAGGTCTAGATAGTACATATCTCATGGCAAAATTTGCAGCCCCCAGGCTGACAGGAAAACAACTTTACATTTATGTAAATAATGTTATCCCACCCTGTAACCAAGTTTCGAAATAACAAACAGCCATGGGAAAAGAGGGAACTCAGAGAAATACATGCTAAGAAGAAAAACTGATTTTTTTTTTTTCTAAAGACTATGCTGTTTTAGGCCCCAGCATGGCTTCAGTCCTGCTCACTCCAACAAGAGCAAGAAATGATATGAGAAAATTTTCTACATAATTTCCCTCTTCCTCTGGGCAGTGACATGCTGCCTGGTTAATGGGCTTGCTTTAATCAGTTGGAATTTAAGCAATTAGTGTAACCTTGAGCACAGGTTTACAAACTTTCTACATTTGACATAAGATTTATTTATCTGGGTTGATGTTTTCCCCAGTTTCATTTCTATTTTTAGGTTTGGGTTTCTTTCTAAGTGACACATGGGTACGACTTGTAAATTATAGCTTGATGTTTTGGCAACTGTAATAACGAAAACCTGAAGCATGATTAAAAACCCCGTCTGGCCAGGTTTTAAATTGAGTCTGGATGCACTTCACTTACTCTGTTAGACTGGCAACTTGTTGCCAACAGAAACTTAAAGAAGCACTTTCTGCAATTAATATGTTAACTATCATTAATGGCTTTGTTTTCTCCAGACAAGCAAACAGCACTGGCATTAGTCTTTAGTCTTGATAAACTGGTTCTGAGAAGGGAGAAGCACATGAGCTCAAGAAAGAGAATAGGACTCTGTGGGGAATCTAGATGCACAATGTATTTTGCCTGTCCAAGGTGAATTAAAACCTTGAACTTAGAAGCCAATCTGACACTTTATTTAATGCGTCACAAAGGACTGGTGACACAAGCTTTATAGCCTCCAGTCCAGACCTTACTAAACATGCAGACCACTTCCTATAGCCCCCAGGGCACCAAGTACACCCACAACTCCCCAGCTCTCCAGAGCTGCATTTCATTCACTCCCAAAACACCATGTAGGGGTTTGGAAGGGAGGGAATTAATGTTTGCTATCGGCCCCTATTACACAAAGCATCAGCGCTTTATCGGCTTTATCTCTTTTATCTGCTTTACCTGTTTACCTCATACTACCCCTATGAGCTAAGCATTATTATTACCATGCCCATAACATCACTGAGCAAAACGAGCTTGAGAGTGACGGCAATGGGCTTGAACCCTGGTCCTCCTGAATCCAAATATTGCACACTTCATTAAGCTGCATTACGAACCAGCATCTTACCTCCTTAGTTTATAATTTCCTGAGAAGGGGATGCCTCTTCTCAGTTTGTCTATCACTAGGTGTGTGGAGGAGGCTGACAGCTTAACTACCCAGTGGACATTTCCCAAAACATTTGTTTACTTAGTACCAATAAGGGAGAATCAACTTGTGCTTCTGAACTGTCCTTAAAAAAAAAAAGAAAAACACACCGTCCGTCTTCCATTTTTGTTCTCCTTGGTGTGGCAAGGAAACAGACAGGTCACTCAGTAAATGGAGGGTTGCAGGTGGGGATGCAGGTGGGCACAGCAGCCTGGTAGGAGGTGGGCTCGGGGCTCACAAGGATCTGCCAGTTCCCTCCCAACACCAACAATAGCACATCACACAGCGACAGCAACGCAGCTTTACCAATGCCACGGGCATTTCATATTCACGATCTCCTCCAAACTCCAAACACCGTTCTCAGAAAATAAAGTTGCAGGAAACTTTTATTCCACGCTCCACTCTGTGACGGAACAAGAAGAATGATCCCACCAGCCTGTTCTGGTAGTCACAGTTCGTAAGTGCACTATTCTAGTCTGATTGTCCGCTGGAACCAGATTGTTTCTCAGTCTCACTTGAACTTGTGGGGACACGAGCTGGACAATGTGGTGTGACAGATGAGCTGTGAAGGGTCCCAGATGAGGAGTCCGGGGCGCTCACTCGCATGTGCCTGTCAGAGCTGAAAGTCACATTTTTGCGTCTCCCTCCCTGCCCCGTCCTGAGGCATGTACTCAGAATAGCTGTGATAACTACATGTGGAAAAATCCAACGAGAGGTGTACTTGAAATTTTGGGTTTAGACTACCCAGAATCTGCCATTTATTGGATATGTAACCTTGCAAATCACTTAACATCTCCTGGTCTCGGTTACTCCACTGCTAAATGGAGATCATAACAAAACCTGCCTCACAGAACTCTTATGAAGCTTAAATGAGGTAATATCTATGAAACTAAGATGCTTATTAAAATTAACTCCTATACTTAAGTTAATATTAGTTTTTACCAAATGATACTCTGGGGCAAGGATAAATTTTACTAGGTCGTTCCAACCACACCACTTGGGCAATCACCTACAGAACACAGTTGATATGTCGGGACAGAAAATTTCTCATCGGTACAGTAATGAAGATGATG
>NW_007726484.1:274492-302057 GCF_000696425.1 Galeopterus variegatus
TCGGCCGCCCGGGCGCCCGGAGCGGGGAAGCACGCCGCCTCCCTGCGCACCAGCATGGCACCTCACACAAGTAGCGCCGCCAAAGTTTCCCCACCAGAGGCCGAGGGACAAAGCCCCTCCCGAAACTCGCCCGAACTTCGGAGGCCCCCGACCCGGATGGCCCTCCGCCCGGGCGGCCGTCCCGAGCGCCGCGGGGCCCTCACGGGCACATGCAGCTCTTTGTTTTCTGTCCAGCCAGGCGCTGCCTACGTGCAGCATCAGGGATGTCGGAGTGCTTCCGTGGGGCGAGACACTTGACCAACACCCCGGGGAGGGGCCCGGACCCCGAGCCCCGAGAGTCCGGGGCCCGGTCCTCCGCTCCGCAGCGGGCCCATTTAATCAAAGTTTTGTAATGTCCTTGATGAGAAACGCCCGATTTACCCGCCTCACACAGGCGGAGAGTTGGCGACTTTCACTCTGCTTTTTAAACTGGCAAGACGCCATCATCGCCAAACCACATTGTCCTGCCGGCCGGACCTACCGACGGCGGCCGCATCCCACTGCTAACAAGGAGCTGGACATTCAGACCAAGCCCAGGGTCGCAGCCCCAAGCACGTGGTCTGTCAGGTCAAGCACAAAAAGCAGAGCCCTGCGGAGTTCGCTCACTCCTCCGCGCAGGCAACTGCCTCCATCCCAGTCAACTTGGCTTCCCTGGCCATCTTAAGCCGCACACGGCCGCCCTAGAAATAGGGAGCCCTGGCCCCGGCGCCCACGCCTACGCTACAGGTGAATCAATAAAGGGGTGGCAAAACTTCGGGCTCCAAAGCGGCCTCGGACGCCAGCCGCCCCGGGGCGCGGTCGGAGGACAGCGGGCGCGTGGAAGCCGGGCTGTTTTCAAGCGACCGCGTGTTGCTCTCATTGTCGCATCCGCATCCCTCCGGAGTTGAGCAAACAACGCCACGCCGCGTGCGCTCCGGTGGAGCCCAGCACTGACCCCCAAAGGCCGACTTAAACCCCCTCACGCCGCCAGCTCGGAAGGGGATGGCAACTTAGTTTTCGAGCAAACGGCGTTTATTGTCCCCCCCCATCAAAACACGCGCAGGGGGCTGTAACCAAGTAAAGCACGAGGTTTAACAACGGCGCCGACCCTGCCCCGGGCTCGCGCCCACGCGGACGCACCGACCCTGCCGCCCCGCGACTGCCAGCAAGTCGTTTTTCCCTCGGGCCTCGCAGCCACCGCGCTCCTTTTCGCTAGAGAACACTGCGGCTGAGAAAAGTCATTGTCACCTTCAGCGTGGATCCCTCAACTCCGCGACTCCTCAATGATTTCCAGGCTCCATTCACTTCCCCCACCCCCTGACTTTCGGTTTGCCTCAAATACCCTCCTTTAATTAATAAACACTAAACGTGTATACAAAAGAATCTGGGGTCTGAAGATCACAAAAGCAGCTCTTACAGCAATGCCATCTCCAAGACAAAACTTCCTGTGTGGGGTGTGTATGTGTGTGTGTGTGTGTAAGGACGAAGGGAGGTGGGTGAGGTGAAAAGAAAATAAAAAAACACTGAAATCAAAGCCTCCTGAGACAGTTTTGCACCAGAGTAGTGGTTAGAGTCACTCACCTCCCAAAAGCAGCCGTTCCACGCGCAGTAACGTTCCCGAGCTGCGGAGTGCACGCCAGGCAGCGCCCCCCCTCCAAGCGCTCCCTCCTTCCCAACTGCCTTGTGTAGAAAGATTGTCTCCTGCAGTTCTGCAGTTGCTACCGCTGGCCGGGAAGGTGTAGATTCCGCTTTCCCTCTGCGCACGCGCGGCTCCCGGTACAAAATTCTCCTGAATCGAGCTTATTTGCATACGGGCGCGCGCGCGTCGCGGGCTGGGAGGGGAGAAGGCCCGGCGGCCGCGCGCGCTCCCGGGCCCTCTATTGTCCTTTTAAGGGGAGAAGCGCCGCGGCGCGGGAAACGCGGCGGCCAGAGGGAAACGGGGGCGGGGACTGCTTACTACGGCGGACATCACATAAACAAACGCTCCCTGGCCAAAGGTGGCGGCGAGGGGGAGTGGCGGGATAGGAGAGACGGAGAGGTTAAGCAACCGAGGGAGAAAACTGGGCTGCGTGACGTGCTCTCCACCCCCGAAGTTCTTAGGGCGCACCATGTAGCGTTGAAAAATAGTTTGAGAGCTGCTTTTGCAAAATCCTCAAACCTGTGTCCAGTTTCTGACTTGAGGTCACAGAATAGATGGTCCTGTAAGTGCCCAGTCTGAACTGTACGAATCCCCCGTTTCCTAAATTTTGTTTGAAGTTGGGTTTTTGAAGCTTTTTTTTTTTTTTAATCCTCTGAGGCCAGCAGGGGTTTAATTTTCATGCAGTTTTAATGAGTCGTTTACTAACGTCCCATTTTGTTACCCTATCCATCCACTAACTCCCACTTGCCCTTCTCAAACAGTAACCCAGCCCATAACAATCCGATTTTTTTTTCTCCACTTCGGCCTTAAGACTGCAAGGCTTTCCGAGTTGAATGGTTGTTAATTTCCGTGGGAACAGAGCCGCTTTCTTAAAAGACTAGTCAGTGGAAAGCCAGTAATCTAGGGACATGCATACCTCCTCCAGCTGCTTGTAAAGGGTGTTCCACTTGCCCAGAAATAATACCGATGGTCTTGGGAATTGAAAAAGCAGGGAGTGAGGTGCAGACTTTTCCTTGTGGAATATATGATAATTCAACAATCTAAACGCTTCTAGACCCAGAAAACAAACAAACAAACAAACAAGAACGTAAGTAACTCTTCTCAGATTGACAAATGATTGTGACACACCTAACACCAACAGGCAGAGACCCCGGTTTAATGGTAGAGAGAGGGTGGGAAGAAAGGAAGGATGTTTTTCCTGGAAACTTGATATTGGTCCCAAGGTACATAAGTGTGAAAATCAACCATAAAACTTAATCATCTGCTGACAAGTTTCATTGCTTTCACTGTAGTGTCAACAATATGGATTTTAATAGATACTTCTGAAACGCTAATTTAATTCAACAGCCAATTCCTAGTACATACAGTACAAACCCATTTCTGAAGTCCTCAACCAATGCTTCCCTTTTTCTTTATATTCTGTAACATACTATTCCTGTAACTGTATATGAAAACTATATTTTAAATACCCACAAAAGAGATAAAAAACTGACACCTCTCACTACACATGAGCTCCTTAAGAGCACGGATTTTACATTTTACTCATTTTTGTATTTCAGTGCCTAAAATAGTGCACAGCAAATAATTGATTCTGAATAACTGCTTGTAAAATAATAAGTCAATATACATTTTCAAATTTTTTATAGGTTTATCTCAAGTCATAATGACTTTAGTTTACAATTTTTGTATATGACCTAGAGTGAGTTCAAAGGTTATAATAATCACTTTGATATGATGCCGTCTCTGTCCCTTTCATAATAAAAATGAATAGTCTTAAAAACTGTTTAAATACAAATAAATACAAACATCAACTTAGGGTTTCTTACCATGCTTTAGTATTCCTACCCCCTCTTCCCAACTTTTAGACCCAGTGACTGGAAAGGACATGAAAACGTAATAACTTCGTATAGCATACATTATACGAAGTTATACGATTAAACATAAATTCCTACCTTTTTTTTTTTTTTGGAAAGGGGATGCGAACCCTTGACCTTGGTATTATCAGCACCAGCTCTAACCAAGTGAACTAACCAGCCAGCCCCCTACCTTCTTTTTAAAGAGAATTTTAAAAGATGTCCTGAATTTTCTCAAATATTTACTTGGTTCATGACAGATACTCCAGAAATAATGTCAAATTATTGTATGCCTCTGAAAGTGTGAAAATTGTAAATATTATAACATTATTTTTTAAACTTGATTAATGCTTACAGGATATATAAGTAGAAAATGTACCTTTAATGCCCTTTTTCTTGAAGTCTATGTAAAGAATATACACTGTAATCTAGAGAAGGAATAAACTCAAATGTGCAAGCAATGCAGGAATTGTAGTACTTAGGACATAGTGTTCAGATAAGCAAGTACTAGGAAGCTCCAGAGCTACTGAGCAAGACTTCATATAGCAAGACTTCCTCTGCTCTGAAAGTAGAGGTCAAGAGTAATCTGGGTAATTTTTGTAGGAAGGGTAGCAACGAAATCTTTAAAGAGAAATTTGAATTCCTTGGAGTTTTGTTTTGTTTTTTAACAACTACCTGCTATTTTTGAACAACCAGGTGCATTCCAAAGGTTCCTTTGTTCATTTTGTTGCTTGAACATGTTGTTACTTACGGCTGGCCCTACCCAGGGCCAATAGCTCATTTACGGGCTACTTTAAAATACTATTACCTAAATAACCCAAGTGAATTTCTCTCAAGAAAGGAAGGAAGAAAGGAAGGGAAGAAAAGGAAGAAAGGAAAAAAAGAAATAACATATATATATTTGGATTGTAGAAGACTGAATTACACCATGCTAGAAAAATATCTGAGTATTTTTTATTGACTATAGTTCCATGTTCAATTCATAATAAGATCTCAAAAATGTTCAATTTGAGGGCTGGCTGGTTAGCTCAGTTGGTTAGAGTGCAGCCTTGTAACACCCAGGGCATGGGTTCGGATCCCCATTCAGCCCAGCTGCAAGAAAAAAAAAGAAAAGGAAAAACTTTTGAAATTGAATTTATAGCTAAGAAGCCAAATAATGGTTAAGCCAGCTACTTTGATTACAGTGTATTGTCCCACTGTAGAATTATCCTTCACGCTTGAACATTTCCATTCATTTAGCAAACGTGAAATCATTTCAGAACTATAAGGATTCAAGCTGCCTTACCTTTGTAATTTGTTTCTACATAACTCTATTTTATTTGCTACTTTTTCTTCTGTAGAATTTATTGTCTTCTTTTGAGATTTAACTATTGTCAGCAGCTTTAGAATTTATTATAATATTCTTGGAATGGAAGATAAATTGTATATAAAGGACTGAAAAGGACAATTCTTGCTTACTAGTGAAGGATATTATCAGCAATTTAGAAATGTTTGTAATGACAATTAAAACTGATGATTGTTCTTCAAATAAAAGCTGATATCTTCAGCAGAGGCAGGTAACAACCACATCAAAACATTTTTGTTGAGCCCAGGAAAAAGCAGATTATTATTATTAAACATTGCGTTTGGTTCCTTGGTGGGTAATAGCTAAAGACTAAGAGCTCTTTTCCTCACACGAAAACAAGTACAGTATTTTGTTACTTATTTGTTTAATTCCCTTTGAAGTTCAAATAGCAAGTGGTCAGAGCAAGTCAGATAATTTTACATTATGAGGGATAGAATTGGTTATGCTGTCTAAGATACCCCAATCCTCCTACAACCGTTGACAGCTGCCAGAAAAAGGTATTTATTACTTAATTGAAATTAACTTTTCAAATTTCCGAACTTAAGGACTTAAAGAATTGTCACAAAATACTTCTTAGAAAGAGTAACTTCGGAAATAATAGCGATTTAAAGTTTTATACTACTATCTTATGACGTTTGAATAGCATACTTTTTTTATTTATTTACTTATTGGTGGCTGGCCGGTCCAGGGATTTGAACCCTTGACCTTGATGTTATAACACCACACTCTAACCACCTGAACCAACTGGCCAGCCTAGGATACTCTTAAATAATAAAATTACTGGAAACAAAAATAGTTTTAAGAAACACATTGAGAAACTAGAATGAGTTCACAGGACAGTAAATCAAGACAATGAAGGACAGAAACCACATCATAAAAGTAATAATAGAAGGGCCGTGTTTTGATTGAGCAAGAGAGAAATCTTTGAGTATCTAAAGGACTATTATTAGTAGAGTGAATGGGCTTATTGTTTTATGCTTTGAAACAAAATTAGTCTTGAAAATCACAAGAATGTTGGTAAACATGAGAAAATTTTCTAAACATACAAGTAGTCCAAGGATGGTTCAGGATACTTCAGAAGACAACTCTGCATCAGTAATGGTATTCACTAAATAAATAAATAAATAAACATACGAAACCAAGATCATCCTTCTGTTCAATGAATTGCATTGTTTACAATGTAAAGCTAGCTAAACTCCAAACTCTATTTTTTCTTTTTGGTAGCTGGCCTTGACCTTGGTGTTGTCAACACCACACTCTAACCAGCTGAGCTAACTGACCAGCCTTAACCTCCAAACTCTTGTTGAATTTTATGAATCTGTGAGGAATTGGCTAAATGAGTGGTACCAACAGTGCCTCAAGTTCAGGAGAGGGATTTTTCTTTGTGGCTGGAGAGATTAGGAGTGTCTTTTTGGAAAGGATGGGATTTGAGCTTGAACATGAATTCATTCATTCATTCAACAAATGCTATACTTACTGAGTATCTACTAAGTACCAGGCTCTGACAATAAAATGACAAGCAAAGCAGAAACCATCTTTCACGGAATGTGGGAGGCAAGCTTTCCAAATAACCACATAAATATACAGTAAATACAAAATGAGAGAAAAAAAAAAAAAAGTACCAGGATTCTAACCATGTTTAGCAAACGGATCTGATCTAAGCTGGAGGTAAGAGAAGGCTTCTTTAAGGGAGTGAAGTTGAATTATCAATAGGATTAAATGGAGAACTGGAGAGAGAGAGTTGTTGAACCAGTGACAACTTCAGGAACAAGGTCTTAGAGACAGCCATGAACTTAGGGTGGCAGGGAAAGATATGACTAGGAGAAGAAACATGTCTTTGACTGAATAAAAATCCTGTTTGAGGGAAAAGATGATGTCAGGTGTTGGAGACAGAGAAATCAGGATGTAAGCCCTATTGATTTTGCAGTTACAATGAGTTGGAAGTAGTTGCATGCCAAAAACCTACACAAGAGACAAACCCCTACGATTAGGTCACAATTGGCTTAATCAATATATGCTGCTTCTACAAAACTTCGGTTTTCTAAATGTCAATAAGTTAATCCCCAGCCATAAAGTCCACTTCCTGGAAAAGCCCCTGTTTTAATTATGCAAGTCATTACTGAAGGCAAGCATGCTACATCACCAACAGATGAGCAAGTGGAGAAGCAGACACATATAAAGAAAATCAAAGAAACATGCTGCATTGCCATTTCTGAGAACTCTGGGAATGAAATATCAAGGAATTTAGAAGAACGTAATATTTTGCTGACAGTCAATTTTAAAAACATTTTTAAAACAATGTACATTAATTTTTAAAAGTAGAGTGCAATCTCACAGCTTAGATGAGCAAATAAGAGTTGTTGGTTTCAAGGTTTCTAGATATATTGTTCACTATGTAGTATATCTAAATATATTGGTATATCTAGATATATTGTCAATTTAGCTGTGCTTTAGTGCTCTAGAAATGGGAATACACATAAAGATGAAACTGAGGTAATCAGCGTCCCATATGGCATTTCTGGCAATGGTTGGAAAAGGTGGTATTAACATCAGAGAGTAAACATATTGCCTACTGTCTTCCTAGAAGTTAAGGTGCAGTATATGAACATATTTTAAGTTTTTCTACAGAAATAGGATTAGGAAATATATCTCAGGTTGTACTGAAAGTAGGGAAGAGTGTTAGTACTCAAACAATTTTTTGAGAACTGAAAGTCTACTGTAGTGCCAATAATATAACCTATAGTTAAACTAATAATTAACAACATAAGATTTTGTGGAAGAAATTAGAGGACTATAAGATCTTTAAAACTATTTCTGAGGGGCTGACCCGGTGGCACACTGCTACAGTGCGCCGCTTGGGAGCGTGGCGGCGCTCCCGCCGAGGGTTCCAATCCCACATACAGACCGGTTCTGCTCACTGGCTGAGCGAGGGGTGGGCGCAGCACCGAGGGTTGCGATCCCGTTGCCAGTCCCGGTCCGGTACGGGCGCGACACTGAGGGTTGCGATCCGTTGCCGGTCACGAAAAAAGACAAAAAGGAGAAAAAAAAAAAAAAATACTATTTCTGAAAAAAATACATTCTTTGAAATTTTACGTTCCATGGTTTCTTCAAATCTAGAAGAGCTGCCAGTCCTGCTACAATGAGTTTCAGATATTAAATAATTAAATGTTTTTTGTCCAAATTCCTGATATGGAGAACTGAATATAAATAACATATGTTCCTGTTAACTCTTACCATAATTGACATAATATAACAAAAGAGAAAATTTATAAACTTTTCCCTATTTTGGGTGTATCATGAATATTAAAAAAGAATACTGCAATTAAAGAATGGAATTCAAAATTTACATCAAATAATTTTTTAATCAGAGTGAAAAAACTCAAAAGACATAAAAGAGTAATAAATTTAACTACATAAAAGTTTTAAATTTGTACATGGAAGAAAATTCCATATAGCAAAAGACAAAAAAGTCAAACACGTTCCTGAACCGGCCAGTCGCCAAAAGGTCAAACATAAATTTTACAAGATAATTTCTTAATATCAGTAAAGTAAAAGAAGACTTAGTTCACCCAAAAGAATATAAATGAAAATGAGTATGTGGAAAGATGATGAACTTGATTCATAATAACTTTATAATAATATTATTTATAAAATTTATAATAACTTTACTCTCATAATTTTTAAATATAAATTGAATCGACCACTTTTTATCTAGATTTGATTGCTAATAAATTTGTTTCATAATATCCAGGGTACATGACCATGTAAAAAAAGAGAAACCCTCATACTCTATTATTGGGACCATAAATTATTTGTTTCATTAAGACAACAATCTAACATCATCTATTAAAATTTAAAAGTGTTTGGTTTCACTTCTGGGAATTTTCCTTAAGATATACTTGTATATGGGCACAGAGGTATATGTATAAGAATATTCACTCCAGCATTATTCATAATGGAAATTAAGAACGGAAACAACTCAAATGCCATCAATATGGAATTGGTTAAACAAATGATGGAACATCCACAAAATCGAATTCTATGCTGCTGTTACAAAGAATGAGGTTGCTTTATATATACTGACATAGAAAGATATTAACAATATATTAAGTGGATAAAAAGCAGTTTGCAAAACAATGGAATGGTAGGCAAAGTATGATTTCATTTGAAGGGCAAAAAGGATATAAATATATATATAAATATAAATATAAATATATATATAAATATATATATATGGGGTCTTCAAAAAGTTCATGGAAAGATTTGTATTATATTTTAATTCCATTTTTCCATGAACTTTTTGAAGTACCCTCATGTATTTATTAATGTATAATTGACATACACATACAAACACATATTATGTGAGTACACTAGTATATCATGTGTTTGTATACACATAAAAAGTGATTGCAAGGAGACATACCACAGTGTTAATCACAGTTACCTCTCAGGATAGAAGGGTGAAAGTGGGAGAAGTGACTTGTATTTTATATAATTTTGCCTTCTTTGAACTTTTATGAGCATCAATTACTTTTATAATATAAAATATTTTAAAGTGGAAAAACACCTGTTAAAACACATGTAGTTCATTAGGAATACAAGCAACATTACTAAAAGAAAAGTGTTTGTATTAATTTAACAAATCAATTACCTAGGTAGCTCTCAGCTTCTTGAACCCAAGATCCACATCTGGTTTGGCTTTAAAGCTTCCAAAGTATCTTGTACAGTACCTGCTTAAATAAATAATACCTATTGATATAAAACCAAGATATAAAACCAAGAAGTGTGTAAATGCGCTTCTTTCTTTCCTCTCCCTGGAATTCCCTTCCCCCCTCATCTCTGAATGTTTAAATCCAACCCATCCTTCAAGGCCTGACTCAAATGCCAGCTCAGGTTCAGATATAATTATCATTTATTGATTGCCGGCTCTGGATCTAGCTTTACTCTATGTGTTTCCACATGTTTTATCTTACTTCATTGTTTAAAATCTTCACCATAATCCTCTGACATAGATGCCAGTCTCTTTAATTTACATATGAAAAATGGTCTTTTGCAGTTATGAATTTTATTCGGTGTCGCATGTGTCATAGTTGAGTGGTAGAGGTGAGATAGGAAACCGTATTTCTTGACCTGGTTCATTCCACTTTATTACATGGACTTTGCCCTGGTCTCTCAAACAGGAAGTAATATTTTCCTCCTCTTAACCCGTCTAATACTTTGTCGGTGCCTCTTAAAGCATGTATTAATTTCTACTTTATATTTCAGTTGTGGTTAGCCTAGTTTCTCTATATGAGAATGAGAGCCGACTCTAATAGTTTCAGTCCTTGGAGGACATGAAAATCACCTGTGAACTTTTAACAAACACTTACACTGCAGAAAGACAGGAATCAGAATTTCTGCAGTTGGTTCTCAGTTATCTGCATGTTTAAAAGCCTGCATAGTTGATCTGATACACACCAAGGGTTGAGGACTGCTAGCTTCATCCAAGTCTGATTCATCTTTAAATTTCCATAGTGCCTTGCAAGAAATAGATGCCTAATAAATATTTGTTAAATGACTCATTATCATTAATGGTTTTTGTAAATCCAAATATAGAATCAGAGCTGTCTTTACTTAAACAAAAGTCCAAGTGTTTGGGTGATGGGACACTGTGAGGATCAGATGGTTTAAACTATAGGGAGCTACAGGGTAGACTATAAGGATAAAAGTGATACAGAAGTGTGCTCAAACACACCTGAGATATTAACATAGAAACGGCCACAGGAATCAGGAGAACAGGCTTATCAGTTCATTCCCTTAGGCTAGAAGCTGCCCTTTCCTGATGGCTCTGCTCTTTCTTTTCCTCCGAAGGGCACTTTTATTTTATCCAGTTCACACCTGCTTAAAAATGTTTATGATATATTGGAAAGATAAAGAGTTTGGCTTGGCTCCCCCAAATTCTCTGGACTTGTAAGACAGCAAAAGAGGACTAGTTCATGATGACAGTGCTTTGAAAAAGAATTAATTGATCTGGGATGGGGAAGGGGGCTTAAGGAGACAAAGGCAGGAATGTGGTTGAACAGGACTGACCACATGCGCACCATGAAGTATGGTGTTCCTGACTAAGAAATCCCCTACTCAGTTAATCATTTTTGGTGATATTTCAGCCTCTTGGCCAGATACTTTTACAATAACAATCAAAAGCTGTGTGTGTGTAACATCAGCTGATGCTTCACTTTTCTCAATCAACCATTTACGTTAAACATCAGCATAAAAAATCTCACTGAAGATTGTCGCATAGATTTGACCTGAAATGGACTGCTTTTATTACATAGGAATGATAGCGTTGGCCCACAATTAGTAGAGTATACATTTGAGTTGTTTTTTATATTTTTCACAATAATAACCATTATTTAATATTTGTGTAAATAGAAAATCTTTTTTTTTTTTCTTTTATTACATAGGAATGATAGCGTTGGCCCACAATTAGTAGAGTATACATTTGAGTTGTTTTTTTATATTTTTCACAATAATAACCATTATTTAATATTTATGTACTATTACATAGGAATGATAGCGTTGGCCCACAATTAGTAGAGTATACATTTGAGTTGTTTTTTATATTTTTCACAATAATAACCATTATTTAATATTTGTGTATGCATACAGGGGGTCTTCAAACTGAGAGTCTTTTTTCATTTTCCTTTATCAGGAATACAATCTCAAATTGCTCAGACCTGATTGTCAATTGGAGTGGATGTTGGGGTTCAATGAATGCTCGTGGCATAATAACTTAATTTTAAAGAAATATAGCTGGGAGAAATAAAGGACACAGTGAATAAGACTAATTCTTTGCGTAGAATTTCATGTGAATTAATTAAACCCATAAAATCCATGTAGACCTACACCATGGCTTGTGAAAACACTGTTCATCACAGAAGACAGGAAAATGCTGTCATTTATTCATCTTTGTATGCCAGAGGAAACTGAGAAAATGTTAGTTTAAATAGAACAGTAATCTCTCTGTTATGTCCCAGACTGTTGTATCTGAAGAAAAAAATGTAGAACTCTTTCTGATAGTAGACTTCTTTTTTTTTTTTCTTAATGAGTCAGAGAACAGATTGTAGTCTAAACCAAAAAAAAATAAAAATAAAAAAATAAAAATTCAGCCTATGTAAACGAGTAAAGTCATGCGGATGGACGGGTGTGGAATTATTCATGAAGCTACAAGGCTGAAGAAACACTCCCTTTTCCTCCCTCTGGAAAGACTGATATGATGTATAATTCTTGCAGTCCAGGTGGCTTCTTATTTGGCAGCATATATAAGAAGCAATTACTTGGCACAATCTTTTCGTGCTGTTTTTTAAATGAGAAAACTGATTTATGTGAATGTACAAACTAAACAATAATTATAAAAGCAACTAGTGTATACCATTCTAGATAATTCTGGATATTCTAGACACTACTAGTATTGACATTTATCAATAAAAAGAAATAAGATTATAAACTGTTTGGGGGTTAATAGGAACAGCCGAGTGATTTGTGCACACTCGACATCCTTACTGAGATCATCTAATACCTCTTCTTAAACTTGTTGAAAGGTAAGTGACTCAAAGCTCTTTCATTCTCCACTTTAGGAAAACAGCTACAATTCTTTTTTTTTTTTTAAGATGACCAGTAACAGGATCTTAACCCTTGACTTGGTGTTGTCAGCACCACGCTCTCCCACTGAGCGAACCGGCCATCCCTATATGGGATCTGAACCTGTGTCCTTGGTATTATTGGCACCGCACTCACCCGAGTGAGCCACGGGCTGGTCCAGATGAGAGATTTTTTTAATGAAGAAAAAGAACAAGAACTTGGTTATTGGCTAAATGCATATGAAGGAGACCAAGAATTCTAGAATAATTGCCATGTTTCTAATTTGGATGGTGGTCACATGCACAGAGATTGCGAAAACTAGAAAATGAACAGGTTTAGGGAGGAAGATGATCAGATTTGATTTGGGGAAGGGAATGAGAGAGAGCAGAAACTAGAGAGGGATGAAAGCTCAAAGGAAGTTTCTTGTGTGTTCATGTTTTTTAATGAAGAAAAAGAACAAGAACTTGGTTATTGGCTAAATGCATATGAAGGAGACCAAGAAGTCTAGAATAATTGCCATGTTTCTAATTTGGATGGTGGTCACATGCACAGAGATTGAGAAAACTAGAAAATGAACAGGTTTAGGGAGGAAGATGATCAGATTTGATTTGGGGAAGGGAATGAGAGAGAGCAGACACTAGAGAGGGATGAAAGCTCAAAGGAAGTTCCTTGTGTGTTCATGTTTCAGTGCATAAATAAATTGAGCATATTCATAGGCTTGGACACAGGATTGTATTTTATGCTACATAGTAGGCACGTGATAACTATTTGTCAAAAGAATGGAAAGAGTTGGTTGGGAGGGAGAAATTGGAGATAAACAGAGAGCATGACTGATAAGGTCCTGGGGAAAACAATATGCAGTGGTGTCTTCGTCTGTTAGGGCTGCTATAGCAAAATACCACAAAATACCGGGTAGCTTATAACCCACAGAAATTTATTGCTCACAGTTCCAAAGGCTGCAAGTCCAAGCTCAGCGTGCCAGCATGGTTGGGTTCTGCTGAGGGCCCTCTTCTGGATTGTAAACTTCAACTTCCTGCTGTGTCCTCACATGGTAGAAGGGACTAGCTAACTCTCTTGGATCTCTTTTTCAAGGGCACTAATCCCACTCATAAAGGCTTTGCCTTCATAATTTTATCACCTCCCGAAGTCCCCACTCCTGACCCCATCACCTTGGGGGTCAGATTTACAACATATGAATTTGGTGGAGACACAAGCATTCAGACCATAGCAAGCGGCATCAGGAGCAAAGGTGGATGAGCTGGTCTTCAGCAATAGAATGATATTTCATCCTCTGAGACTTATGGGGAGGATGTGGCCAAGGTGAAAACTGAAGCCACATTTTTAGGAGGGGAGAAACTGAGATACCTGTTGTTTGATGGCCTTGATTTTCTCAATGAAATGGAAGCAAGATAATTTGCTTAAGAGTAAGGGTCAAATGCTTGAGTGGATTGAGAAGACTTGTAAGGGAACCATTGCTGAGTGGAATGAGAGAGAGTACTAACCAAATTTTTCTCCCCTACCAGAACTCAGGAGTTCCAAAGACAATAGATTACTAGATAGGTGGGAGAGAGGATATGGATGCAAATGAATGGAGGATGTTGGAGAGAGAGTGGTTTAAACAATCAACCAGTGCTGGTTGGAATTAAGGAAGTAGGAAAGATGGGGCAATGTGGTAGGCTGAATTAATGGCTTCCGAAGACATCCTAATCCACAGAACCTCTGATATGGATTGTGTCTCCCAAGTTTTATGTATTAGTAACTTGATCCCCACTGTAATTGTTAAGAGAGTGGGAAATCCTATTATTGTAATTGAAAGATGGGGCCTTGAAGAAGTGATTAGACTGTAGGACCATGCCTAGTGAATGGATTAATAATGGTGGTCAGGAGCACGGTTCTGAGGGCTTTAAAAGGAGAGCACATGAGAGGTTAGTCTCTCTCTGCTCTGCTGTTTTCTGCCATGCAAGACCCCTGGGTCACCGTCACCACCACCAGTACCCTTACCAGATGTGTCTGTCCCCTGGACTTTGGAATTCCCATCCTCAGAAACTGTAAGCAATAAATTTTGTTTTCTTATAAATCACCCAGTTTCAGGTAATTTTGTTATAAGCAACAGAAATGGACTAATATATATGGCAAAAGGGGTTTTGCAAAAGTGATTAAATGAAGGGTCTTGAGATGGGGAGATTATCCTGGATTACCTGGGCAGGCCCTAAATGTCATCACAAGTGTCCTTATAAGGAACCCAAGTCCAGCTGCCTGCCACAAACAAAAACAAATGACCCAAAAGTCAAATTGTTGGTGAAGGGCTGGCTGGTTACTCAGTTGGTTAGAGTGCAGCCTTATAACACCAAAGTCATGGTTCAGATCCCCTTATCAGCCAGCTGCAAAAAACAAACAAACAAAACCATGTTGGTGGAATAGGAAGTCAGCTTTATCCAGCAATACCAGTGACCAGAGGAGAGATGTTGGACTAACCCACTTCTCTGGTAAACCTGAAGAGGAACGGGCAGGCTAAAGCCATCTCAAAGAGTCAGATTTACTGAGAGGTTTTTAAAGAGGGGATTGAGGGAATGGAGTGTGGGAAGTGAAAAGTAGGAGGGAGGGGCACGTGTAAGGGGCCAGGTGCACATTCTCTGCTCAAGGCTCCCTCTGGCTTCTGTTCCCACTCTTGGTGTTATCTTAGGGGCCTGCTGGAGGGGTGGAGTCAGCACAGCTTTACTGATGTCTGCCTTGGTTTCTCAGGTCTAGATAGTACATATCTCATGGCAAAATTTGCAGCCCCCAGGCTGACAGGAAAACAACTTTACATTTATGTAAATAATGTTATCCCACCCTGTAACCAAGTTTCGAAATAACAAACAGCCATGGGAAAAGAGGGAACTCAGAGAAATACATGCTAAGAAGAAAAACTGATTTTTTTTTTTTCTAAAGACTATGCTGTTTTAGGCCCCAGCATGGCTTCAGTCCTGCTCACTCCAACAAGAGCAAGAAATGATATGAGAAAATTTTCTACATAATTTCCCTCTTCCTCTGGGCAGTGACATGCTGCCTGGTTAATGGGCTTGCTTTAATCAGTTGGAATTTAAGCAATTAGTGTAACCTTGAGCACAGGTTTACAAACTTTCTACATTTGACATAAGATTTATTTATCTGGGTTGATGTTTTCCCCAGTTTCATTTCTATTTTTAGGTTTGGGTTTCTTTCTAAGTGACACATGGGTACGACTTGTAAATTATAGCTTGATGTTTTGGCAACTGTAATAACGAAAACCTGAAGCATGATTAAAAACCCCGTCTGGCCAGGTTTTAAATTGAGTCTGGATGCACTTCACTTACTCTGTTAGACTGGCAACTTGTTGCCAACAGAAACTTAAAGAAGCACTTTCTGCAATTAATATGTTAACTATCATTAATGGCTTTGTTTTCTCCAGACAAGCAAACAGCACTGGCATTAGTCTTTAGTCTTGATAAACTGGTTCTGAGAAGGGAGAAGCACATGAGCTCAAGAAAGAGAATAGGACTCTGTGGGGAATCTAGATGCACAATGTATTTTGCCTGTCCAAGGTGAATTAAAACCTTGAACTTAGAAGCCAATCTGACACTTTATTTAATGCGTCACAAAGGACTGGTGACACAAGCTTTATAGCCTCCAGTCCAGACCTTACTAAACATGCAGACCACTTCCTATAGCCCCCAGGGCACCAAGTACACCCACAACTCCCCAGCTCTCCAGAGCTGCATTTCATTCACTCCCAAAACACCATGTAGGGGTTTGGAAGGGAGGGAATTAATGTTTGCTATCGGCCCCTATTACACAAAGCATCAGCGCTTTATCGGCTTTATCTCTTTTATCTGCTTTACCTGTTTACCTCATACTACCCCTATGAGCTAAGCATTATTATTACCATGCCCATAACATCACTGAGCAAAACGAGCTTGAGAGTGACGGCAATGGGCTTGAACCCTGGTCCTCCTGAATCCAAATATTGCACACTTCATTAAGCTGCATTACGAACCAGCATCTTACCTCCTTAGTTTATAATTTCCTGAGAAGGGGATGCCTCTTCTCAGTTTGTCTATCACTAGGTGTGTGGAGGAGGCTGACAGCTTAACTACCCAGTGGACATTTCCCAAAACATTTGTTTACTTAGTACCAATAAGGGAGAATCAACTTGTGCTTCTGAACTGTCCTTAAAAAAAAAAAGAAAAACACACCGTCCGTCTTCCATTTTTGTTCTCCTTGGTGTGGCAAGGAAACAGACAGGTCACTCAGTAAATGGAGGGTTGCAGGTGGGGATGCAGGTGGGCACAGCAGCCTGGTAGGAGGTGGGCTCGGGGCTCACAAGGATCTGCCAGTTCCCTCCCAACACCAACAATAGCACATCACACAGCGACAGCAACGCAGCTTTACCAATGCCACGGGCATTTCATATTCACGATCTCCTCCAAACTCCAAACACCGTTCTCAGAAAATAAAGTTGCAGGAAACTTTTATTCCACGCTCCACTCTGTGACGGAACAAGAAGAATGATCCCACCAGCCTGTTCTGGTAGTCACAGTTCGTAAGTGCACTATTCTAGTCTGATTGTCCGCTGGAACCAGATTGTTTCTCAGTCTCACTTGAACTTGTGGGGACACGAGCTGGACAATGTGGTGTGACAGATGAGCTGTGAAGGGTCCCAGATGAGGAGTCCGGGGCGCTCACTCGCATGTGCCTGTCAGAGCTGAAAGTCACATTTTTGCGTCTCCCTCCCTGCCCCGTCCTGAGGCATGTACTCAGAATAGCTGTGATAACTACATGTGGAAAAATCCAACGAGAGGTGTACTTGAAATTTTGGGTTTAGACTACCCAGAATCTGCCATTTATTGGATATGTAACCTTGCAAATCACTTAACATCTCCTGGTCTCGGTTACTCCACTGCTAAATGGAGATCATAACAAAACCTGCCTCACAGAACTCTTATGAAGCTTAAATGAGGTAATATCTATGAAACTAAGATGCTTATTAAAATTAACTCCTATACTTAAGTTAATATTAGTTTTTACCAAATGATACTCTGGGGCAAGGATAAATTTTACTATGTCGTTCCAACCACACCACTTGGGCAATCACCTACAGAACACAGTTGATATGTGGGGACAGAAAATTTCTCATCGGTACAGTAATGAAGATGATGGAAATACTTCCCAAAGAACTAAACTATAAAATTAAAATGCAATGGCAAAAAACTATACTTAAGTTAATATTAGTTTTTACCAAATGATACTCTGGGGCAAGGATAAATTTTACTAGGTCGTTCCAACCACACCACTTGGGCAATCACCTACAGAACACAGTTGATATGTCGGGACAGAAAATTTCTCATCGGTACAGTAATGAAGATGATGGAAATACTTCCCAAAGAACTAAACTATAAAATCAAAATGCAATGGCAAAAAAACCCAGTTATGCTGCCACCTTTAAAGGCTCTTGCTCTGGGCTGGCCGGTGGCTCACTCAGGAGAGTGCGGTGCTGATAACACCAAGGCCACGGGTTCGGATCCCATATAGGGATGGCTGGTTAGCTCGCTGGGTGAGCGTGGTGCTGACAACACCAAGTCAAGGGAGGTTCTGGCTCACAGTTTAAATTAAGAAAATAAAAGATATTAATGGAAATAAAGCATTCTTATGTCAATCAGAAGGAGGGAGTTGAGTAGGGAAGGTGGTTGGTCAGCAACAAAAGCAGAATGAAGCTGGAGGCCGATGTTGCCCCGTCACCCTGTCCCGAGTGTGCCCCTCATCCCACCTCCAGGATCCTGTCTAACATCTCCTCTTGCTCAGTTGGAATTATTCCTATTTGCATTCAGATGTGCTCTAGTGTCTCCTGTCTTTAAATCCTGCTCTCTGGACCCCACACTCCCTTTTTAGCCACTGCTCCATTTCTCCGCTCTCCCTTGTAAACAGAGGTTTTGAAAGCATTTTCTGCACCTCCCGATTCCGTTGCCCCGTCCCCTTCAGCCCATTCCACTCTAGCTTACGTCCCTACCTACCGCTCCATTCAGGGAGCACTGGATATGGCCATCAAAAGCACTTCTGTTTGCCAAATCCAATCCCATAAACGTTTTTCAGTCCTCATCCTACTGGACTTCTCAGCAATTGATACGTGTAACGAGGGGTTCCTTATAACACTCTTTTTTGTCGCTGTGACACTACTACACTCTCTCAGTTTCTCTATCACCTGTCTGGCTGTACCTTTTCAGTTTCCTCTGTCAATGCTTTGGCTTGTACGCAACAACTAAATGTAATGAGTTCCTCTGATCTCAGTCCCCGGGTCCTCTTCTTTTCTCATTCTGTATTCTCTTCTTAGGCAGGCTCCTCCCTTCTCATTGTTTTTTTCCAGGGATTCACAAATTTATACCACCAGCTCAGATATCTTTCATATGTCATCCGAGACTAATATATTCAACTAGTTTTTTGGTTTGTTTTTTTAGTAGCTGGCCGATACAGGGATCGAACTCTGGACCTTGGCACCATGCTCTAAAAGAAAAACAAGACAAAACAAAAAGCACCATGCTCTAACCAACCGAGCTAACTGGCCAGCCGCAACTAGTATTTAACATCTCCAGTTGGAAATCCCACAGGCATCTTATACCCAACATGTCAAAACTGAAATCACTCTTTGATCTTCTTTGCCCTTCTCCTTGCAACATCCTTCTTCATTATTTCTCAGCTCAGTTAATGGCACTACGAACTCCAGAAGCTCAAGCCAGTAACCTGGAAGCCATTCTTGATATCATTGGTCCTACCTTCGACATGTATCTCAAATCCATACTTCTGTGCCATCACGTGGTCCAAACTATCATCTTTCTTCTGAAGTATTGCACATAACCTTCTTACTGGTCTCTCTTTTCCTTCTTCAATTAGTTCTCTCTTTTTTTTTTTTTTCCTTTTTGTCTTTTTTCGTGTCCGGCAACGGATCACAACCCTTGGTGTCGCGCCCGTACCGGACCGGGACCGGCAACGGGATCGCAACCCTCGGCGTCACGCCCGCACCTCGCTCAGCCAGTGAGCGGGAACCGGTCTGTATGTGGGATCCGAACCCTCGGCGGGAGCACCGCTGCGCTCCCAAGCGGCGCACTGTAGCAGTGCGCCACCGGGCCTGCCCAGTTCTCGTCTTTTAAAAGGTAATTTGGAACATTAATTAAAATTCTTCAATGGCTTTCTATTGCATCCAGATAGACCGTCGAGTCCTTCCATAGGGCTTTGCCTATCTCTCTAGGCTCTTTTCAAGCCATTCTCTTCCCTCCCTATCCATGCTTCAGCCACACTTCTCTTTCGTTTATGGCCAAGCTCTTTCTGGCCACAGGGCCTTTGCATAAACTGTTTCCTTGCACGAAAATGTTTTCCCTCCTCTGGCCGCCTTAGTCTTCTCCACTCCCATACACTTGTTGCCTGACTTTTACCCACCTTGAAGTCTCCATATTCTTTCTTCAGAGAGGCCTTTCTTAACCTGACAGTCTAAAACGGGTCCCTTCTTATTCTTTCTCATAACGTTTCCTTCATAATATTTACTATAATAATAATTATATATTTATTAGTACATTTACTTGTTAAATATCTTTTTTCTCCATAGACTGAAGGCTCCATGGGAGCAGAAATCACATCTTTTGTGTACCACTATAAACTACCCGTCCTTACCAAAGGTGCCTGCTACATAGTAAGCCCTCAATAAATATTTGTTGAATGATGAATAAATTAATGTCCTCCCGATAGGCATATTCTACTGCAAAAATAGACATTGGAGCCTGATGCCAGTAAATATTTAAGTTATACAGCTTGTGTGGATCCCCTGGCTAGGACTCTAGGCTCACCAATCAGTCTTTTGATAATTTGCCTTCTCATTTCAAATTCAAATAGCCTGAGGTCCCTTGGGGGCATGATTGAGTCCAGCTAAGCTTTAAGGTGTTAAAACATTCCTGCTTTGGAGGCCCCCTTATAGAGCCACATACATCAGCCCCAAAAGTATCCTCAAGTATTTTCCAGGGTGCACTCAGCCCCTCCGCTCCTCTGGAAGGATGGTATTCTTCCCCAGGGGCTCTCCTCGGGGCCTTCCCACATGGTAAAGCCCTCGAGGATCCACTTAATCCTCTGTCTCTTTTGTCTTGACGATGCTACATGTGTCTCCTAGGATTTCATGGGATAGAACCCAACTCAAACTAGTTGGAGCACAAAGGAGGCCTGAGCATAAAGTAAGAGCCAAGGCTAAGCCTTGGGGAAAGCTGGAAGCAGGAACCTCCAAGCTGTCTGGCTCTGGCTCTCTGCCTCTCATCTTGGCTCCTTTTCTCCTATTGGCTTCATCGTCTCTTACTTCAGACAACTTCTCTCCGTGTATTTGGGGACATACTACAGCAGTTCCAGGGTTTCGTGCCTGAGACCCACATCCCATATAGGAAAGAGCTTTTCTCCAACAGCTCTGTTTGAAAAAATCCACGGGAAGGTTGGTAATTGACCAGTCACAGTCCCTGCTTGGTTACATCTCAGTCCTGTGTGGCCAGTGGGATGGACTCACAGGTTTGGAATGGTGGGGAAGAGTCACCCACAGGAAGGGAGGAGGGAGATGTGCCACCAGAAGAAGAGATGAAAGAGTATAAGGCGACATTAGCACATGTACACTACACTATAGCTTATGCAGAAATAATGAGTCTGCCTTTATGGATTCAGTTATGTCCCCCCAAAACTTGAAGTCCTAACCTTTAGTACCTCAGAATGTGACCTTATTTGGAAATAGAGTCATTGTAGATGTGATTAGTTAATATGCAGTTACATTGGAGTAGTGTGAGCTCTTAATCTAGTATGACTGACGTCCTTACCAGAGAAGAGACAGAGAGACACAGGGAGGACGCCACGTGGAGAGATTGCAGAGATGCATCTGCAAGCCAAGGAGTGCCAAAGATGGGACAGACTCTCCCTTACTGCCCTCAGAAGGAAACCAACCTTGTTTTCAGACTTCTAGACTCCAGAATTGTGAGAGAATACATTTCTGTCATTTTA
Organism: Galeopterus variegatus; assembly: GCF_000696425.1. Taxonomy (NCBI): domain Eukaryota; kingdom Metazoa; phylum Chordata; class Mammalia; order Dermoptera; family Cynocephalidae; genus Galeopterus; species Galeopterus variegatus. Next base: position 295,998 of record NW_007726484.1, read on the forward strand.
AGCCACCCAGTTTGTGGTCCAGCAGCCCCAGAAAACAAATACACTGCCCCTTCTGAAGTCTGAAGGGCCTTTTGTCTTTGGGTTCAGAATCACACAGTTTCTCATGAAACCTCCCCAGTTTCTGACTATACCTCACTCCCTGTGGGGGCTCCAAACCTAGTTCATGAGTCTGCATGGAGAAGCTGTTGCACCCCCACTTGTCTGCTCTACTGGGCTCATCCCTCTCCTCTCTCTACCCAGCTACTATGACCCCAAAAGCACATGCCCGGTGTCAGCTTTGGCTGACATGGGGACACACCACTGTGGCGTGGTACTCTCTAACCAGCAGGGAGAGAATTCTTTGATTAGGTTGACTCCATACCTGTTAAATTGGGCGCTTATATTTCTCAGTGGAAAGAAATCACTTGGCATTTTATTTTATACATTCTTATCTTTGAGCTTTGTAGTGACTCTGTATCTAAGTCCTGTTAACTTTGGGCTGCTAACTAATTTAAGATTCTTAATCTGTGAAAGTGAAGGCCAAACCTCCTGGGCCTGTCAGGCGGCATCTATCAGAAGGCCAGGTGACACCTGTCTCCATGACATCACCTTGTTCCTTTCCATGCATTAATTGGATCCTGGCCGTAACACTCTTTCCCGCCCATGGATCTTGCCCCTCAGTCCTAACTGAGGATTAGAACTAAATGTAGCCATTTTCCAACTTTATCCCTAAAGGCTGTTCTGATTTTATTTTATCTTTAATTTAGTTTTATCCTACAGAAAGTAAAATACTCCCAACAGATTAACTCTACTGTTATTTAGTGGTTGCTCCAAATTCCCAAGATTACTTGTCCTTGGGCATAATTTTTCTCTACCGCTGAGTAGTTAGGAGAGTCTGTATGCGTGCATGGATGCTTTGCTTCAAATGAGTTGCTTTTACAACGTGATAACCTTGTGCCATATGTTGGGCAAATATCTTGGCCATAATTCACAGGCAACTGACACATTAATAGATTCTCTGCCTGTTCTCATTGTGGAGACTCTGTGTTAGTGGCCTTTGTCTACCACAGATCTGACAGTGGGACAGGATTAGCTCACTGACAATTGGAACACAAGTGATGAGGGATTTCATGAAAACAAAGCCAAACAAACGAGGCAGCTTCCACGGGCACCTGGCTGAATAAATTAAACTTGATTGAATCCTCTATTATAATGATGACAGAGAAGGAGGTAAAATACGCATTTCCTAATGAGTTACTTTACAGTCATTTACGATTTAAAACTTGCTGTGCCAGGAAGCAGCAGCTTTGTAAGATTACTTCGACTGGGTCTTTAAGGCTCTTGAAGCCTCTGGGCTCAGAGAAGTATTTTGCATATACTCTGCGAGCATAGCTACTGGACGAAGTTGCTTCAAAGCCGGTGCTAGCAAATGCACCCCGCACCCTCTTCCTCTTGGTCTGCCCTGGGTTCTGAGTGGCCACATGGGGCTGGGCTCAACGCAGGAGGAGCTAACTGTGCCAAGAAGGGGATACTCTGCGAGCATAGCTACTGGACGAAGTTGCTTCAAAGCCGGTGCTAGCAAATGCACCCTGCACCCTCTTCCTCTTGGTCTGCCCTGGGTTCTGAGTGGCCACATGGGGCTGGGCTCAACGCAGGAGGAGCTAACTGTGCCAAGAAGGGGAAAGGCTGAATTGAAGTAACAGTCAAAAGAGACTACGAGTATAGGGATAAAATAAGCTCAGCTCTTACATAAAGAAGAAAAAATAGCACTAATGTTTACTAATAAGTTTGGCATAAAGAAACACTGCAGTCATTCAATTTAACATTATCCATGGGTCTTTAATTTGCTAGGAATTGTCATTACCAGCCAGCGTGAAGCACCCAAATGCAAAAGTACAAAGGGAAACACACTTTTCACGTTGTAAAAATGAGCACGTAGCGAGAGTATACAAGTGCCCTTTGGAAAGGTAAAAGTCTAGGTAGCGTGTCTTTAGTGGAATCACACCTGTCCAAATAGAAATTCCCATCAGCCTACCGTTGTGCTTTCTTCCCACTCTGAATGTCCACTAATAGAGTCCTTCTGGAATATACAACAAAGGCAGCAATGTAGGTTCCAGAAGAGAAGGTTTAAAATACATCGGGATTAAAACTATTATCAAGGAGTGAAATGGGTAGCTGACGTTAGATTCACCCGCTAGTAAACTGCAGTTGATCAGCGAATTAGCTACTCCTCTGGTAGATGAAGGATTGATGGCTGATTTCTTTGGGAGATGGGGTGCCCACCTCAAACAGGAAGTGACCAAGGGTCATTTGCAGTAAACAAAACATGTGCAACAGCAGGAGAGGTGCAGAGAGGCAGCGTGTGTGGTGAGAGTGCGCACTGAACACACTGCAGAAAACTAGTAGCACTGCCACTTCCTAAACTGCATACTTCCCAACAAGTTACCTAAGTTTTATGAGCCTCAGTTTCCTCATCTGTAAAAGTAGGGTCGCAATACAAATGTCCTAAGAGTGTTATAAAAGCTAAATAAGATACATATGTAAACATGAACATATGAGACACAGCGTGTTCTTGAAAATATAAACTTCCTACCTACTTCCCCTCACGATGAGCCACAATTGTGAAGGGGAACAAGTTAGGGTGGGCAATTGGGCAGCTAAGGAAGGTTCTGGAGTATAGTCAAAGTTGGAGACTACTACTTTAATTGACTAATAGAAGCTTTTCTTCATATCACTATTATAATCAATGCTAAACTTCAATTGGGGCTTTTGCAAACTTTCTTTGTAAAGGGTCAAATGGTAAATATTTTAAGCTTTACAGTATTTTTATTCTCTATCACAACTACTTGCCCCAGCCATTGTAGCAGAAAAGCATCCATAGACACTACGTAATTGAATGAGCATAATCGTGATATTATGATATATATATTGGTTTTTGTCCATGGTTTCTGGCTCATAACTCTCACAAGCCCTTTTTATTTCTTAAGTGGCTAAAACAATAAGCATATCTTCTGTTAAAGTATTGGGCTCTTTGTCCTTGGTTCTGGAAGTGGCTTAGGAACAGCTTCAGAGTGATAAAGGTGAAAGACAGTCTCGTTGTACTGTTGGGGCGCTTTAGGCCTCAGAAGCAGGCCTCAGAAAACAGTCTCTCTTTATGATCTCCTGCTCTCCTTTCACCTGCTTCTTTTTCTCCCCAAGGCAGGCTATAGAAACTGAAAATTTAATCTTCCCCTGCCTTTCTGTCTCAGAGCTGGCCATAAATCCTCTGACCTACCCCGTCTGATTGTAGGTCATAAGACCCCCATTTCAGGAGGGGTCCTGCCCCATGCCCGGGAGGAAGGAATGCTGCAGAGAGGCCAAGAAGAATCTGAACAGACAGGCCTGGCTGGGTTTCCCCACCCAGTGTGTTAGTGTTAGATTCAACCCTTTTTGTCCAATCACGTTTCTACATGGTTGTCCATGCTTCAATCATGCCTGTCCAATGAAGTCTCCATAAAAGACCCAGGAGGACAGCATGTGGGGAGCTTCTGGACAGCTGAGCTCGTGGAGGCTCTCAGGAGCGTGAACAAGAACTCATCCGCGTGCTGGAGGGTAGAGCACCCCAACTCCCCTCTGTGCTCGGGACCCTTGCAACCTTGCCCTGTGTATCACCTGGCTGTTTATTTATATCCTTTACAATAAACCAGTAAACCTAAGTATCTTCCTCAGTTCTGTGAGCTACTCTAGCAAATTAACAGAGCCTAAGGAGGGGACCCCAACTTGAAGTATGTCTGTCAGAGGTTCCACAGGCCGGGACTTGTGACTGTCATCTGAAGTGGGGGCAGTCTTGTGAGACTGAGCCCTCATCTAGTGGGCTCTGACACTATCTCCAGTAGATGACCTCAGAATTGAATTGGATTAGAAGCTACCCAGTTGGTGTCCCCTACAGAATTGATCGCTTGTTTGTTGGTCGGAAGAAATCCCCACACATTTGGCCACAGAAGTCTTCCGTGTTGAGTATTGTGGTGTGAGAGCAGAGGAAAAACAGTTTTTTCTACCAGCAGTGTTCTGATAAAACTTTATTTATGGGGGTTGGCTGGTTACTCAGTTAGAGCACAGCCTTGTAACACCAAGGTCAAGGGCTCTGATCCCTGATCCAGCCGGCCACCAAAAACAAAAAACAAAAAACTTTATTTATGGACCCTTAGCTTTGAATTTCATGTGATTTTTATGTGTCACAAAATATTATTCTCCTTTTGATTTTTTTTCATCTATTTAAAAATGTGAAAACTATTCTTAGCTCATGGGCCATACAAAAGCAGGTGGCAGGAACTGGCTGGTTAGCTCAGTTGGTTAGAGCATGGTGCTGATAAGACCGTGATCCAGAGTTCGATTCCTGTACCGGCCAGCCACCAAAAAAACAAACAGATGGCCAGTCTGGATTTGGCCTGTGTATATTATTCTCCTTTTGATTTTTTTTCATCTATTTAAAAATGTGAAAACTATTCTTAGCTCACGGGCCATACAAAAGCAGGTGGCAGGAACTGGCTGGTTAGCTCAGTTGGTTAGAGCATGGTGCTGATACGACCGTGATCCAGAGTTCGATTCCTGTACCGGCCAGCCACCAAAAAACAAACAGATGGCCAGTCTGGATTTGGCCTGTGTGCTGAAATTTGCTGACTCTAGTTCTGGACATTGAATTATTTCTTTTAGATCCATTATCTCCTTTAATTCTCACCTCAACCAGATGAGCTAATGTCAGGAAGGTAACCCATTTTACAGAAAAGGAAACTGACCTTGGGATCAGCTGTGTGACCCTGTTCAAGTTTCTTAACATTTCTAGGCCTTGCTTTTCTTATCTACCTTATAGGCTTTGTACAAGGATTAAATGAATTAAGACACATAAAGCACTTAGAACAGTGCCTAACACACTGTAGGCACCTAATACATACTAACTGTTACTTCCCCAAGCCTTTAAAACTCTTCTAAAACATGATTTTAATGACGGCATAGCATTCTATATAGATTCCCATGACTTACTTAACTGTCTCTAATGTTGGACTTTTATCATTTATTTTCTTACCTCAAATTATTAATTTAACTCATCATTATTTAGTGGAAATTATTTTTAACGGGGGGATAAGAAAAAGAAAAATCGCTCATAATGCCATTACCCAGAGATTATAATTGCTGTTATTGTTATACATATTTTTCCAGGCTTATTATCACCTTTAAATAAAGCTAGGGTTACATTGTACATACGGTTTTGTAACCTGAATTTTCACTCATCACAATTACAAAGGTCTTCTCAGCCTCCTGAGCTTCGGACTCCTGGTCTCTGCTTCCATCATCGTAGTTTAACTTGTGCTTCTCGTGGTCTCACAGCTATTCACATAAGGCAGCCCGCGCTGACCATCTGGTCCTCTTGGCATTGTATATGTCTTACTGTAAAACTACAACTTGGCAGCTGGCTTGCACATCAGTCTTTTAGGAGTTTGGTTACTGTGTGAGCTTCTACTGTGAGCCTGAGGGATCACCTCCACCGCCCTAGAAAAATAGGGGGTTTGGGGATTGTCAAAGCTGATATCTTGGGCCCTAACTAAAATAAGGCAATTGTGTCTGAGCAATGAGTCAAACTCACTCAGCCTCTTTCTCCGACATCTTTATTTTGCTTTCTTTAAGTGCCATACCAATTATTATACATGATGACTAGTATTTATCATTTTAAATGGCAAACAACTCCAAACGGCTCTCCAGTGGAGGGCAAGTTCAGACATCGCTGCTGGAGACAGGTTGAAAGTAGATGCCCCTTTGGAGTATCATCTGAAGGGCTGACTTTAGTTATAGAAAATGCCAAATTACCACCCCCACTGTCAAAATATCCTTTTATACTTCTCCTTCCTGTTTATGTTATCAAGGAGTTAGTACACAGATTTCAGTACTCAAATTTTGATTTGGTCTTGATTAAATCTTAGTTTACAGAACTATGGAAATTGTTCACATTGTTGAGAAAAAATTGAATTATTGTAATACTGTTTTTTCTGTGGGTTTAGAAACTTCTTTAGTTAATTTAAATTTCTAAAAATCTCAACATAATGTGTT